>NC_030992.1:1878365-1964832 GCF_000149955.1 Fusarium oxysporum f. sp. lycopersici 4287
AGGCTATTGATGATTTCCCCAAGCTCGAGAAGGTCACCGGTGGTATTGCCCTCCGAGGTAGCTTCGAGAAGTGAGTAAAACCTCTCTAGCATATAGCATTTCCAAGTCTAACGAGTGATTTCTAGGGTGGAACTTCCCAAGCTTGACCAAGTTAGTGGCAGTGTCGTTGTTTCCTCGACCACCGATATCAAGGAGTTCTGTGACTACTTCGACAACCTCAAGAAGGACAAGAAGATCGATGGTGAGGAGAAGTGCACATCCAACAACAAGGAGGCCAATGAGGGCAAGGACGGTGGTGAGGAGAGCGACGGCTCTTCCGAGAGCAACAACAGTGACGATGAGAAGGATGCTGCTGGCATTGTCAGCGTCAACATGGCTGTTCTTGCTCTTGCAGGTGTTGCTGCCGTTGCCCAGCTCTTTTAAGCATGGAGATGAAGATTGCTGGCTTTTCTTTTAAAGGCGTCATTATCGTCGTCATCATGTTTCCTGACTTTTCTCTACGACATATTGTGCTTGGTCATCATGGGGCACAAAATGCTTTTCATGGGGTAGGGTAACGGTGTGTAAAGGATAACCTGTTAGAGCTTAATAATCGATTGTATTTGGACTTTATTCTTGAGATCATGTTCGCCGAGCCCTGAAAATTGACATTTCTCTTAACTCATCATATAAAGACATTTAGTTTGTGATAAACGCTTCTTCTTTATTCTGAACATCGAGAGTCATCAGGAACCTTTTGATTGCTTAGTTGCTGGTTTACTATGAATATAAATCTATCTCCATCCACCTGATTGTCAACTATTCTTTACATTTGGGTCTTACCAGGTTCCTTGGTTAAAACATTGAGTGAAACGTGCTTTAGTCATCTATCTATTTTCGAGCTTTGTCCCTCCTAAGGAGCATGACACTCAAGACAACACCAACGCCTGAGAGGGGGAGGCTATACGAGTATATTGACTGGAATATCACTTGTTTCATGCTAAATGCCGACTGTGGTAGCTCAAATTTGCTTCTTCCAAATCTGCAATGGATATGTCTCCATGTTGACAATATTTGAGTATCATCATGCTTGTTTCTGCCTCTTAATCTTTGCTTCTGTCCCACTGCCTAGCCTTGACCTGTCGTAAGAAGCACTCTTTTTAGTGGTATTTCCCCTGCTCAAACTTTTCTGTATCGAAGAATTCGGGAACTATTGCATTGCCATTGAATACACGACCATCTAGTTCATTGACTGCCTGTATGGGTTGTCAGCTGTTTGCGGTTGTGAAAGAGGGAACAGGATATTCACCCGAAGGGCTGAAACTTGATTTGTGAACTTGATAAACACTCTGCGACTTTCCTGGTCAATGTATAGTCTCTCCACGCGCCCGTACTGTATCTTTGTTAATTATACCATGGCCTGAAAAAGGACGTAACTTTCACAAACCTTTTCTCCACACTCTTCTCCGATCTCTTGTCCCAAACCTCCTGCAATCTCCTCCTCGAGATTGGGCATATTTTCAAGCATATTGCGTAGTACTATGACGTCACTCATAGTACCGAACTTGCCTGCATTTTCCTCTTTGCGCTTCCCACCAATTATCTTACCCTTACCACCTGGCTCGGCCCATCCTCCACCATCTGCGTCGGCTTTCTTCCGCCGCTTCTCGACTTGAACACGCAAAGGATTGACAATTCCTGACTCATCGGCACCAAGGCCACTGCCCTTTGTCCATCCATATTTGCTCATCAATCGATGGGCAAAACCAGACTGGCCTGGACGGCTTGATCGAGCCCGAGAATCGTCATCAGGTTGTTCAGGAAGACTAGACCCAAGAGCTGGAGGCGGGGAATACGCATCGTCTTCGACATTATCCCCTGTTGCGTCTTCGTCGTCATGTGGCTTTGAATATCTTATGGGAGCGCGTGATATGGTGGCTGGATTGGAAGGCTGAGAGGGTGATGCCTGTGCAGGAGGAGGAGCGTCCCTTTGAGATATAGCTAAGCGGCGAGCAAATGCATCGTCCCCACTAACATCGCTTGGAGGTGGTGCTGGGGGTGATTGAGGCGGTGGTGGTACGAAAGCATATGACGAAGGTGGAGCGAACTGATCTGATAAAGGTAAGAATTTAACGAAGAGGTTGTTGGCAGCGAACTCACTTGAGGGAACATGACGGGTTTGTTCGTCCTCGTCCTCGTCTGAGAGGTCGCTTTCGTCGCGTTTACGCCGGTGCCTATAAAGCAAGGCTTTCCAATCTCTGACCTCTTGGACTTTCTCATCACTATGCAAGTACTCTTCAACATTAGTTGGCCGTGTAGGGTCATAAATATCGTCCCAATTCGTCTCGAATTCCTCTTGTTGTCTCTTTTTCTTCTTCTTGCGACCGCCACGCTGACGCTTTTCACCCATACCATACATCCACTCATCTTCCTCAGTTGCGGCCCAGTCTGCAAGCGTAGTCTTCGGTTGCACAGGAGCGGGAGGAGCAGAATTCAAAGCCTGCTTAGAAACAGCTGGCTTGGGGAATGCCGGCTTTGGCTTGGCTTGCTTCACCTGTGGACGACGTATAGGTTGAAAGCGAAGAGCGGGATCAATGGGCTTCTTGACGGCAATTTCTGCAGATGTGTCTTCTGCTTGGCTGTACAGAACAGGGGCTGAAGATATTGTCGCTGAGGTTGAAGACGTATCGTTGGGATCCAGCAGATTCTCATAGAGAGATAGCCCTCCTTGAGGTGGCGGCGGCGGAGCTGCCATTGTTGTTATTCAGAGCTATTGTATGATGTATGGGGCTATGAAAGCTTGAAGAGCCGAGTCTTGGTATTTCCTGGTTCAAGGGATGGTTGCGTAAGTTGGGCTTCGAGCTTTATGCCGAAGTTATCTCGATTTATACACAACTGTATAAGCCTGGATTGGGTTCCATGGTTGATGTGAGAGCTTGCGACAGAGCAAATGCGCCGGGTAATTAGCGGTAGTCACCCACGTTATAGGTACCTAGTTACTAAGATAGTCCGCCCCGGGCATTGATGGAAGCTTGAATGAACTCCACCAATCGGTAGGTACTTAGGTACCTACCTTACTCAAGCACCTGCTCTGCATGTACCCCTCCAATAACTTGGACCCCGCCAAAACTTTGGAGAGAGAAGCTTCCCAGTCCATTCACCTCCCATCACCGCGCGGTAACTGGCATGAGCTTTTGTTTATGCCTACCCACCTGCCTACCTGCCTGAGTATTTCTCTCGACTTAGGCTAGCCCATACCCCAACCTTTTCGAAGCCTTTTCGGCGTCGGCTCGTGCAGGATAAAGGAACATCGTGATCTTGCCGGGCAGTTTGTTTTCTAGCGCATGCTCCAGGGCCTCGAGAACTTTACCACCGCCTCCCTCCACCTTGCGATCGCCGAAACCTATTCTTACAACATAATACGACACTCGCCATGGCTGATCTTGCGAGCCGAATTACAAAGCCTGATGAGGCTGCTGCGGATCCTCCAGCCGGCAGTGCTCCCGCCTCTACTGGCGAACTTGGTCAAGCCGACGGTAACATCGAGGACCTCGGTGGCTCTGGTCTCCATGAGCCTGAATGGGATGTCGAGGTCTCCCTGAGCGAGCTACAGAACAATGAAGCTACTCCCTTCCACTCTGCCACCACTTGGCAGGATCTTGGCCTGTAGGTGGTGATCATCTCATTCTGGGAGAAACATCACTGACATTTCTATCTCAGCCGCGAGGATATTCTGAAGGGTCTCCTCAGCCTTAACTTTCTGAAGCCCTCCAAGGTACAAGGCAGATCACTTCCGCTGATGCTCAGCGATCCGCCGCGAAACATGTTGGCGCAGTCCCAGTCTGGTACTGGCAAAACCGCTGCCTTTGTGACCGCGATATTGTCGCGAGTTGACTTCAGCAAACCTGACCAGCCCCAAGCTCTTGCTCTTGCACCTAGCCGAGAGCTTGCGCGACAAATTGAGGGAGTTATCAACGCCATCGGCCGCTTTATCGAGAATAAGAAGGTTGCTGCTGCGATCCCCGGCGCACTCCCTCGTGGAGAACCCGTCAGAGCTAGTGTCATTGTCGGTACTCCAGGTACAGTGATGGACATCATTCGACGCAGACAGTTAGATGTCTCTCAGCTCCGCGTCCTTGTCCTTGATGAGGCCGACAACATGCTGGATCAGCAAGGACTCGGAGACCAGTGCCTTCGGGTCAAGAAGTAAGTCCCCACGGAGTTGGAGTATACCGACGAAACGCTAAAACTTGATAGCATGCTCCCCAAGGACATTCAGGTCCTTCTTTTTTCGGCCACCTTCCCCGAGAATGTCATGAAGTATGCCAGCAAGTTCGCGCCCAACGCCCATAGTCTTAAGTTGCAGCGTAGCGAGCTCACGGTCAAGGGCATCTCTCAAATGTTCATCGACTGCCCAGATGATAACACCAAGTACGATATTCTTTGCAAGCTTTATGGATTGATGACCATCGGCCAGTCAGTCATCTTCGTCAAGGTAAGTAGTACTAGTTATCGTCGGATCTCTGCTCTAACTCCCCACAGACACGAGAAAGCGCCAACGAGATTCAGAGGCGAATGGTAGCAGATGGTCACAAGGTCTCTGCACTCCATGCCGCCTTTGATGGATTCGAGCGAGATGATCTTTTGTCCAAATTCCGCCAGGGCGAGAACAAGGTTCTCATTACCACCAACGTTTTGGCTCGTGGTATCGATGTTTCCAGTGTGTCCATGGTTATCAACTATGACATCCCCATGAAGGGAAGAGGTGACACTGAACCGGATGCCGAGACCTATCTGCACCGTATTGGCCGAACCGGTCGATTCGGCCGTGTCGGAGTCAGCATCAGCTTCGTTTACGATAAGAAAAGTTTCGATGCCTTGAGCAAGATTGCCGAGCAGTATGGTATTGACTTGGTCAAGCTCGATACTGAGGACTGGGATGAGGCGGAGGAACGAGTGAAGGAAGTCATCAAGAAGAACAGAGCTCAAGCTTCGTATGCCCCTAGTGCAACTGAGCCTAAGGCTACCGAGGGTGCCTAGAACTTGCCCGCGTACGGAGTTCATCCTGGATTCCATAATGGTTTCGGGAACAACGGACCACGCTTTAACGGTATGGCCTATGGCGGCATGAACCAGAATGGGATAGTCTACGATCGCATGAGGTTTTGAGGCTATAATCTCCACAATACAATGATTTGATTCAGCGGGAGGTGCGATGAGGCGACCTATCGCTGTCGCCGGCCAGCGGTTTCTGACCTTTTCGAAATGCGACAGAGTTAAGATGGACTGTGGGATATTGAGGATGCAAATAGGCGAGAAAAGCTAGCTACCCTGTGTCTGTCTTTTGCAGGATGGAGATACCAATAACAAAAAAAGGCTGTCATCAAATCATTGTCCGCATGGCGTTTCTTCCGCAGTCGTTGATACCTGTGCATCATGCACAATGGTGCAATACTATGATGATTTCTCAAAAAAAAAAAAAAAAAAAAAAAAGTTGTCTCACAAAGCGAGCTTGGCCTGTTCAGGCAGTGTCACATCTCGCTACCTGGATACTCAGTTAGGCTTAAAAGAAGCAGTAATAGGTACCATGGAGATCGAGTAGAGCTAGCACAGGCCTTGTTTCTCATGAATTATATGTTGATACCAACCGAAAAGCAAGATGGTGAAGTTCTGCCGTGAAAGGGACCCAGCCTCGTTCACATGTTCGCCGTCTATATTTCTCTCCAACTGTCACTTGTTATTAATCCTTGGCGGCCTAGCCTTGGTCAAGATTTTTCATGATCCAGCCTCTCCATTTACAACAGCCTTACTCACCGCTCTCCCTACTTCATACCGCCCATGACGCTACTGCCAGGAACAGATCTTGTTCGTGTTACAAATCAAGACTGGCTAGCTGGCTACTTGTGGAAGTTGTGGAGGCTGTAAACGAATTCAGAGGTGCATGTGTTGACTGATCAATACGGGACGCAAGAACAAGAGCTCCGTGTTATGAAGTGGACCTCTCTATTTGAGACACAGGACATGGGCGTGGACAAATTGATAATGCTAACTTACCTACTGTCTCTACACCTCAAGTTCAGCTCACGCGACGCCCACAACGTCGACGACAACGTTGCTCAACGGTCACAACGGTATAATGGCGGAGGGGGTGGATGACATGATGCTATCAGGCTCGAGCAGCCTGAATCCGAAGAGCCAGTCAGAAGCAGGTGTGAGATGAGTTGGGCGCCATCTCATCGAGAGATATGCGTTGTAACCAGGTCGTTTATGAAAATGCTGAGTATTGACAATGATTGACATGAATTGCCCCCACCAAGGGGGAATGGCCTACATCTGAGGCCCGAGGGCTTCCGATATCGAGATGCATAATGGGTCTGCCAGAAGAAGCTTCAGAAGCGAGCCACGTTGCACATCTGAAGCAACTAAACCGCTCAGTTGCAGCCATCCACCATCGATCGACCTGCCGAGTCATCCAAGGTTTTGAGATGTCGTCCTCCATCCGGGACGTCCTGGTGAGGCCCGTACCGGGATCCGCCTGCTAGGAGCGGCCTTTGGCGTGGGGATGGCGGGTCCGGACAACCTTCGATATTGAAGCTGGTCCAGGCGTCTTTGCAGCTGGCGGTGGACGACAACGGCCTCTGCAGGCTCTGATATCCGCCATGCTACCAAGCAAGTTGGCCAGTGTTGCACAAAGCTGGTCTGCTAATTATTGCCCAATTGCAATCTTGCCTGCTTGGTACGCATCGCATCACATCATGATTGTCTGTCACTCGTGCCGCTTGGCTCAAGGTTGCTTGATTGTCATGCTGGCAGCGGCCCGTCCATGCAGGTCCGTACTGATTCTGCTATCCGAGCCTGGGTACAGTACCTTATTATTGGGCCGCGATACTTGGCCAGATAAGTCAAATCAATGCATCATTGTTCAACCTCGTCGAGTCCTCTGATGGCCCGCCCCGTTAGGCTCGCCTTACTGTACCGATACATACTTACGTCCATGGAACCCAACCGCCCCAGCGACGTGGCGCCAGCCAGCGTTGGCTCTGCATGGGCCAATTACGCATGGGCACGATGCAGCACTCGCTGTAATCCTTGGGATTTGGGCGCCTGTGGCCCATCGCAAGCAGGGGACTGGGCAATCAGACTGGGTTTTGTCAGGTCTGCATGCTTTTTTCTCCAGCAGTCCTGTCTTGAGGGAAATGGACCCATCCATCGTTCGCCTCAAGAATACCTCTCGTGAATGACCTCTCCGGGCCTCCCACCCGTTCGCCCGTTATGATCCGAGGCTTGCATTTCGCAAATCAAAGTTACTGAGCTCACAACCCTTCTGTTTTCTGGTGCCGTCCAATAGACGTATTTGACATATTTTTTTTTTTTGCTGAGCTGTCGCGCCCTGCAGTGCGCCGCATGATACCCCGACCCATACTTCCTAGGTAGGTAGGAGGCTTAACATCTTCAGGGCCTCGAGAAATCTAATACTTGGTGGCCCTACTGCAGCTACCCGATCGCCTGACTGGCGTGCTGCAAGAAGCAAGATAATAGAGTTGCTCCCCGGATTTTTATCATTGAGATCTTTTCGTAATGTCAGGTGCGGACAAGGTAGAGAAAGTATGAGTTACGGCTACGGCTACGACTATTACCCTGGTAGTAGGACACAAATTGATTGGGGGCATGTACAGTTCTCCGATTTCTCAAATGTCCAATACTCCAGACCCGACTTTTCAGATGCGGAGGATGATCCCGGAAAGGATGAATATGAAGGTGAGTTGGGTTTATTGCCAATCGTTTTCTTTCCTTGACCCTTCCATACTGAGTCACTTACAGGCGGATACACACAACAATCACTAATGAGAGTGCCCACAGCACCTACACCATCACAGCCACCTTCAAAGAAAGACAAGAAGAAGTTAAAAAAGCAAAAAGAGAAGGCGGCTGCGGCTGCAGCTGCAGAAGCTGCCTTTGTGCTGCCTCCAGCACCAGACCCTCCAGCAGCTCCAGCTCCAGCTCCAGCTCCAGCTCCAGCAGATGATGAATCCCCAGCAGCCACAACGCACAGCAAGAAGAAGAACAAGAAGAGCAGGAAGAAGGAAAAGGAGTCAAAGTCTCTTCCAGTTCCTCCTCCTGTGCCAGTTCCCCCACCTCCAACTGCCGAGGAGAGCAAGGAGGCGGGGAAGGTAGAGGAGGAAGCAAAGGAGGAGACTGAAGGACCTGAATTGACCGGAACACAGGACACGACCAATAACGAAGACTCACCAGCTGTGGGAGAAGAGGTTGTCGAGACAGAGACAACATCAGAGGAGATGGCGTCGAAGAACGACGAGGAGAAGGAGGAGGCTCCTAAGGACACTGACGGCAAGGAGACACCCAAGGAACAAACATCCCCTGAGGAGGCATCCCAAAGGGAGGACCCCCCTTCGACTGAGACATCGGCTGCTAAGGCTGATGAGACAACTGTCAAAGAGGAAGCCCCAGCCCAAGAAGGCGCACCTAAGGAAGAGGGAGAGGCGCCCCAGCCAGAAGACCCCGCAGATGATACGCCAAAGGATGAACCGGCAAGCGAAGAAGGCACTTCGGGCGAGAAGTCCGCAGTCGAAACCCCCGAGTTAGAAGACCCTGCGATCGAGACACCAAAGGATGATACACCAACGGCAGACGAAGTATTGGTCAAAGAAGATGCACCTGCTCCAGAGGAAACTCTCGAAGAGCCCACACCAACAGAGAAGGCTACAGAAGACTCGTCTGCAACGGATCCCCCCAAAGAAGATTTTCCGGCGACTAAGGAAACGCCTTCCAAAGAGGGGGTACCTGAAGCAGAGGAGGCTTCTACAGGTGAAGAGCCTCCAGCTAAGGACCAAACCTCAGTTGAGCCAGAAACATCTGGGGCGCCAGACAAGGATGACGATGGTGATGACAAGCTTACAGCTGCTGCCGAAACAAGGTCTCCGAATAAAAGTCAGAAGAAGAAGAAGAAGGAGAAAGAAAAGAAAGAAAAGGAAAAGAAGGAGAAAGAGGAGAAGAAGAAGGCAGCTGCGAAAGCCGAGAAATCTCATCATCACAAGTCCAAACACTCACGTTCTTCATCGAAAGATGCGAATAATTCCAAAGACGTTACGGTCGACCCATCAAAAGCCATAGAGGATGAAGAAGGGGAGAGAAGCGTGACAGCTGTTCCGGCCGAGAAGAGCAACGACCCTGAACTTGGTGTTGATTCCAAACTTGCGGACGAGACGCCTCCCTCCGCAGAAGAGGCGGCACCGTTTCAAGGAGCGAAGTCTGGAGAGGAGCCTCAGCCTTCTGAGGATGCGAAGACTGCAGGAGAGGTTACACCAGCAGAAGAAGTGAAGCCTGAAGATGAAGCTCCAGTGGAGGATCCAAACCCTACAGAAGAGACTCCAGTCAGTGAGTCAACGCCAATAGAAGAAACCTTGACAGCAGAAGCGAAGTCTGCAAAAGAGGCTTCCCCAACGGAGGAAGCGAAGCCTACAGATGAAGCTCCGGTGGAAGATCCACAACCGACAGAGGAAACCCCAACAGAAGAAGTCAAGTCTGTAGAAGCAGCTTCCTCAACGGAGGAAGTAAAGCCTACGGATGACACTCCAGTGGAAGATCCAAAACCGACAGAGGAAACCTCAACAGAAGAGGCTTCCTCAATAGAAGGAGCAAACCCTGTAGTTGAAGGTTCAGCCGAAGAACCAAAGCTCACGGAAGAGATCCAAGCAGAAGAAGCGAATCCTGAGGAGAACTCAAAGCACACTGACGAGAGCCCAGCAGGAGGAACAGTCGCGGAATCCGAAGTAGAACACAGCCCTGCAGAAGACACGCTTTCCTCTTCCGAAGATCTGGGACCTGCTAAAGAACCGACAACTGAAGGAGACCCAAAGCCTGAAGCAAAGTCTGCAGGCGAAATTCCAGTAGAGGACAAAGCCTTACAATCCGAGGTTGAACCCCAGCCTGCAAACGAGACATCATCTTCACCTCCGCATCCGCCCTCAGATTCTGAGCTAAATCACGCTGGCGAAGTTTCAGCTGAAGAGGAGGGACCAGTTCCAGACCCTACTCCTGCACTGTCCACGGAAGAGGCTGCTCCTGAAGCTGCCAAAGTTGATGAGGGTAGTAAGACTGCAGAAGCAGCTGAGATTTCCAGAGCAATGAGCGATTCCAGTGATGATAAAGCCGCAGAGGGGAATGAAGTTACCACTCCCGTAGCAGCTTTGGAATCCGACACTACTGCTGGAGATGAAGCTGCAGTTGCTGCAACCAAGCCGACCGCCGAATCAGAAGACGATTTGGTACCAGGAGACACAAGTCCTGTGGAAGCAGGAGTCGATGCTGCAGCGAAAGAAACACCAGCTGAAGATTCAGTAGCCGAAATGGCGAGCAAGGCTGTTGCGGGCGAGAAGGACGAGTCTATTTCCGAGGGAACACTATCGCCAGAGGACGCTGGAGATAACAAGGAGCCTGTCAAGTCAGAGGAAACAGCACCTGGCGAAAAGGAAGCCACAGATATAACAACAGCTATTGGTGTCGATGATAAGCCTGTCGAAACGGAAGTTCCAGCTGTTCCTGTTGATACCGAGGTATCTTCTGGCGGCAATGAGTCACCCCCTGAAGAGGCCGAGGAGCTAGGCGACGGCAAAGCTCCTTCGCCTCCTGAGACGGAAGTTGCCTCACCGGATGGCAAGGAAACTTCAGTGCCAGAAGATAAGCCCAGTGGAGAGGACCAGGTGATTGATGCCAAGTCAGCTGAAGTACTTGGGCTACAAGCAGAAATCACTCAGGATGAATCGCCCAAGGAGGAAATATCCAAAGAAGAGGCCTCTGAGGCAACAAAGCCGACAGAAGAGGCAGCAGCTGTTGAAGACACAACTGCCACGACCGCAAAGAAGAATAAGAAGAAAAAGAAGAAGAAAGGCGGGAAAAGTGGCGTCGCAACACCCCAGCCCGAGCCCGAGCCCGAGCCTGCTGTTGAGTCTGCTGCCGCCAAAGCTGATTCTTTTGAACCAGAAGTTGGGTCTTCGACTGAGCCTGCGACCGAGGAGGATGTAAAGCCTGAATCGGCTATAGAGCCTGAGGTTGATTTTGTTTCTGAGCCCAAAGCTGTCAGCAAGGCAAAAGTTGAATCTCCCATCGAGCCTCACGAAATTCCTCCCGAGAATGAGACTGAACCCAAAGCCTCTCCACAAGAACCGCTACCCGTTGAGCTTAGCCCTGCCGATGATCCAGAGGCAAACCATGAAACTGTCGAGGCAGAAGGCAGCTGTGAATCCGAGATTGCGAAACCGGCGGATTTTGGAGAGGAAGTGGCCAATGAGACTGAAGCAACTGTCGTTACAACCACAAGTGGCGCTATCCCAGAAACCACAATGGAACCTACAGAAAAGAGTGAGGAGGCTATTGATACGACCGCGAAAGCTGGCAGTGATGTAGAACGCGGCTACATGATCTCGCCTGAAGCTGAAGATGCCTCTACAAAGCAGGAAACGCAAAAGGCCGAACCTGATGCTAAGCCGACTAAGGACGCGCCTACAGACAACCCCAGCAATAAAGAACTCGACGCTTCAGAGACAGAGACCAAGAATGGTGAATCGACCGAACACAATTCGATTGTCGATGAATCGAAGCTCGGAAGTGTGCCTATTGCCGAAACCACCCCAGCCGAAGCTTCCCAAGACGATAACTCTGACAAAGTTGAGAGCGGTGAGCCAGCTGCTGCTGATCTCAAGACGGAACAAGCTGGAGTGACACTGGAAAGTGGTAGCTCGAGTGATGACGTCCCGGATAGGCAATTGGACCCAGCTGAGTCCAAGACTAGCGAGATTGGGGAGACCCAGGAAGAGTCATCGAAGCCACAGGAAAAAGAGAACGAACAACCTGATGCTACTACAGAAAATCCAAAAGAGGCTGCAGAACCCGAATCAACCGTCAGTCCTGATACGAATGCTACAGTAAAGGACGCTGAGCCTGAAGATGCAGCTACGGAGGCGAAGGGCGACAGCTTGGCGGAAAAGAACGAGCCTGAAGCTGCGTCTAAGGAAGCAGACAACAGTGACAATCCTCCCGAAGTGACAACACAGCCACCTGAGGATGGTATGGACACGAAAAGTGACTTGATGGCTGAAACTATTGTGCAAGAACCAGCAGCGGTCGAGATGGATAAGCCAGTAGTGACTGAAGGAGAAGTTATTGGACCCCTAGCCACGGAGCCAAAGGATGAATCTCCTGTTCCAGACATCTCTACCAAGGAAGTCGGTGAACCGGACACTCCCACTGGTGATGCGACTGAACCACTGCCAGCAGAGAAATCAACAGATGATACTGAAAAGGAATCGTCCGATGTAGTCGCCGAGAAGGCGCCAAAGACAGCGGATGAAACGATTGAAGTGCCTGAGGTCAATGCAGAAACTCCAGGAGGAAAGTCAGAAGAACTAAATCCCCACGAGGGAGATACTTCTAATGAAGCTGCTCTTGAGCCTGCTGCTGCTGATACTCCTGAGCCTGCCGCAGATAAAGATCCCGAGTTAGAGACGCCAAACGAAACCATCGACGCCCAGGGAGACCCCGAGGAGAATCATAAGGATTCTAGCACTCCTAGCGTATCCAATTTTGATGAGGCGAAGGCTGAAGTCAACATTGAGGACGGCGAAACCCGGAGCCCCGAGGTAGAGGTTACTCAAAAGGAAGATGTCGAAGAAGTCACACAAAACATATCAACAGGTGGCACTGAAGCTACTAAAGAAGCAGAGGGCACCAGCGAAAGCACACCCGACGAAAACGACAATCAGACTCGAGAACCAGCAATCCCAACAGAAGACGACACGACATCAGTCGAAAGCACCTCGACCTCCAAGGAAGAGCCATCAGCATCTGAAAAACCCGTTACTGAAGAGAGGACCGACCCGGTTGAAGAGACACCAAGTTCAAACGAGAAGGTGGAGAATGAATCAGCACTTTCCGTCAGCAACCCAGACCAAGATGAATCTGCCTTGAACGACAAAGAACAGGATGCGCCACAGCCTGCACAACAGGCAGCTGATGGTGCCAGTGTCTCCGACAACGATCCTAAGGAGGTCACACCTGCAGCTGGTGAGGCAGGAACAACAGATGAGACTGTGCCAACCCGACCAGAAGAAGTAGAAGACAGGACCCCTGAAGAAACACAGGCTGCAGGAACACTTACAAACGGCCACGAAACAGATGGGGCCTCTGAAGCTTCCGACAAGAAGGAAGCGGAAACAGAAACAGGGCCTCAGGCGCTTGAGCCGGTCGGAGTGGAGAACGACGCAATAACTAAGGGAGAACATCCAGAGGAGGCATCTGAAGCTGTTGTTGATCACAAGGACAAGGACAAGTCCTCAGATACTGCAACCGATCTACCAAATGAGGCACCTGATGATGAACCTGCGGAACCGGCAACGGATGCAGTTACTCAAACCTCTGAAGAGGAACCAGGAACTGGCGCCCCAGAGGCTGAAGACGGAACCAAGGAGGAAACCAACCCTGCTGGAGAGGTGTCAGCTGTAGATACCCTTACTACTGACGACAAACCAGTGGAAGCTGCCGAAGCGATCGACAATGAAACTTCAGACGACAAGTCAGAAGAAAAAGCTGGCCCCTCTGATACCAAGTTGGCCCCAGAAGTATCTACTGGCCACGAACCCAAGGAAGAAGAGCCCACTAAAGAGACACCAGCGGAGAAGCCTACTGCCGTTGGTGAATCTCAAGAAGCCGAGCCAGTTACAGAATCTTCTTCCCAGGAGAGTAAGGCAGAGGCGGAAGCGGGGGCGGAGGCAGAGATCAAGCCGTCCGAGGAGAAAGCAGCACCTGAAGATCAACCGGCGGAGGGGGCACTGGCAGCTCAAGACGAGCCAGAGAAGGGCTCTGAAACCGCTGACAGCAAACCAGAGGAAGAGGCTACACTTGTCGAGGACAAGCAACTTGAGGACCCCTCAGCCTCTGAAAAGCCTGACCAAGATGGCAAAACAGCAGAGGAAGATCCCGCAGCCGCAGCCGTGGCTGAAGACGATCCCAAACAGGCGACACCCGCAGATGCGCAGGAAGAAACCAATCAGATCACCGCCGGTGGAACTGTAGAAGAGCTTCCCACGCCAGAGGATACAGCTGCACCGGAGGAGATATCAGCCCAAGAACAAATACCTGCAGCAACCGGAGATGCAGTTTCTAGTGATGTCAGGCCAGCTGACGACTCCAAGGTCTCCCAGGACGAGACGAAACCGGAAACACAAGAGCCTCTTGCACCAGAGGAGGAAGCTAGGCCTGCTGAAGAAGTGGCCCCAGAACCCGAAGGCGTCACGGCCAAATCGCCAGATGAGCCTATTGATGAGCCTCCTGCCGAAGGAGAAAAGAAGGATGACCAACCAGTCAAGGACACAGCCGAGGAAGAGGCCAAGGCTAAGGAAGATGAAGAAAGCAAAGACACCCTTGGGCCAATTCCAAGTAACAAGAGACAGGCTAAAAAAGGTGAGGAACATGGTTCATTACACGATACCCCTATTGATTTTGCACAACACTTGGGAGTTTTCACAGAGTTGAATGAAGAGGTGGGCAACGGCGTTTTGGAGTTTGATTCAGACGATACCCAACACCATCAAGGGATTCCACACAACGAGGAAAATACAGCACTCGAAACAATCATTCACCACCCGAGCCAGCTACCAGTGGCTGTAGCATCGGGCGACCAGAATAACCAAACTCTTGCAGAAACCACGATGCCAGGGTCACAAGAGCCTAGCTCGGGCGAAAAAAGGAGCAATGCAGCAGCGGAAGATAACTCCGCACCCCTAGAATCGAAGGCCGAGATTCTAGATGATGTCCAAGAGAATTTGATCTCAGGTCATGTGCCTCAACCAGGTCTGACACCTCTGTCTACGCCTATTGACCTGGACGCTACCGATGATACCGGTCTGGCCGCGAGTCCCCCAGCCACCGAAGCCCATGATAGCACTAAAATCTCCACACCAGATGCTCCACACGAACAGGGCCTTGCAGGCCAATCATGGAGCGCCGTCCGGGGATTTGCTACTGAAAGACCTGTAAATATTAGCCTCCAAGACCCAATTTCGATTGCTGAGCCCCAGCCTCAGCAGCCTGGGACTGAGAGCGAGACGCATGTCGAAGAATCACAGTCAAAGCCAGCCCAGGACGCTCATGATGAAAATGAGAAATCTAGGATAATGGAGCCAGACCTGCCATTCATAGTTGCACGCAGCACATCTTCATCCCCGGCAGCTTCGGTAATCTCTGATGAGGATTCAGAAACCTCTGTGCCCTCACACACCGCCGCCAGTGAGCTCCATCGGCAGCCTCTCGAGATTCAGGACCCTGCCAGCCGCGTCGAAGCAGAAGCCGATAAACCATCTCCAGGGCTGCTACAACCAATCCCTACGCCAGAACCATCTTCTCATGAGCCCAAAATTCTGGAAACTGACTTTGACAACGTGTTGCAAACGTCGCGAGAGTTGACCCAAGACCCAGCTATGAGGCGTGCAGAGCCAGAAGGGCAAGAGAAAGAAGAATCAGACATTTCAGAGGCTGAATCGGTGGACAATGATGTTTCGACATTGGAGGAACACATGCAAGAACTTGCAACTCCAAGTCACGTCCGGGAATCAGAGCCATCAGAGGTAGCCAAGGCCACCGAAGCTCAAGAAAATGCTAAAATCCCGGACGAAGCCACCCAGCCCAGCAAACGTGGTCTGACGGAAGAGACAACCCTTGGAGAGCTTGAAGATTCTGATTCTATCTCACGCGACAGTTCACCAGATGAAGCTCTTGGAATCAAGTCTGGACCTGGAGATCGGCCATCTGCTTCCACGGACGCTGAACCTGTTGATATTTCTCAGAAAGCCATAGCTTCAGACGAAGATTCAGATGATGACATCAGTAGCCTTGACCAACAGAGTGTTGCTTCCAGATCCAACTCAATCGACCAGGCAATCTCGCTTGAGGGTCACCAGAATCGACAAGTTCAGGCAGAGCCGGTTTCTCCTGGGGTAGACGAGCCGGCTACTGCTTTGCACTTGGAACCAATCAAATTGGAAGATCCTGCCGAAGAGATCAGTGATCTTGATGACTCCGGTTCCGAGGATGACTCAGAGGATGATAATTCTGAAGCCAGCCCTAAATTTGAACCTCAGCCAGCAACTGGTATCAGTTTAACGGGTGACTCTGTTCAGGAATCGAACGAACCTGTTATCGAAAGACAGCCAATCCCACCAGTCTTAGTTTCATCAACTCTCATCAAGGAGGATGTTTCTGATTCTGATGAAAACGATTCCGAACCAGAGCACGATTCGCTGAGTTCGAGAGCCCAAGATGGTCCCAGAGAGGACCTACGTGTGGGAGCCCATGCACTTGCTCTTGGTGATGATGACGAGGGCGAGGACGAGGACGAGAATGAGGATGGTGACGAGTCTGATGTAGACCAAACTCATATCGTCCATAAGGCCAACTCGCCAAAACTGGAACCAAGCTCTGTGTTGCAAACCACTGGTGCTCGACGTGGCTCGCCTTCTAATGATGAGGAACCGTCCGAGCCGCTTGAACCTACAGATCCAAACCTTGCAGTCGTTGATGAGCAACCCAAAGACAATCCAGATCGCGCAATAGATCAATCTGAGGAGCTGGACCTTTCTGATTCTGCTTCATCACTGTCGATGGCTACAGATATTCAAAAAGGAGTCGTTTCTTCTGATCAGCCCCAGCCCAACTCTCCACACCATGGTCTTCCGCACCCGGAACCTGAGACTGCCATTCCAGAGCTAGCTATTACTGCCCAGACTGGGACATCGTCTGAAGCCAAATCATCCGTCAATCTTTCTAGGTCCTCCTCACCCGGGTCTGTGGATGAGGAGCAGCTCGATAGCACCGCAGTCCCGCGTAAACCGCTTGAACACTCTGATGCCGATAGCGAATCCGAGGTTGAAGGGACAGAGAACGAAGCTAAAACTGAACCATCGTCCTTACCACAGACAGTTCCTGGCAAAGACGATTCAAATTTTGCTACTGGTGATGAACCGGAACACCGCGGAATATCTGTTGCTGCTGTATCTGTCGTCCAGCCAAACCACGGCTATCTTGACTCTGAGAAGATGTTGGAAACTCCTCGTACAGTTCAAGGTCGTGGACTTCAGGATAAGCACGAATCCTTGGAAAAGGTGTTGGGTGTCGAGCTGCCAGCCGCTTCTGACGATGGACTCCAAATCGAAAGCAGGTCTATCGCCAGTTCCACAGATGACGAAGTGGATCGCAAGGCGACTGCGACAGCTGCCACCGATGATGAGAGTAACGATGACCTCCCTGCCTCAAGGGAAATCTCCCCCATTGGCATCGACAGAATTTCTGCACCACATCAGCCTGAAGTAGTGGAACAGCCAGCGCTTGAGGCAGAAACAAGTCAAGCCAAAAATGCTAGAGTGGATGGTACTGATATTGAAGTAATGCCGCCTCATGAGACCGAAAATATCGGGACTCGAAGAACCACTCCTGAAATCCCTGAGTGGCCTGATAATGAACCTGAGGGCGATCGACCAGTGCACCGTGCCGAGTCTCAGGGGCCACCGGCTCTTACTTATGCAACTTCATCAGGGACAATGAGGGGAGTTGAAGATGAATTCAGGGCCTTGAACGAGAGAAGTCCAGATGAAGAGCAAATCCATAACTATACCACATTCGTTGGCCTTCGAGACCAACGTTCGCCATCAGTGGAGCGCCCCCATCAAGACTTGTCTGATCACATGTTGCACGAAGTCAAGACTCCTGACACGGATGACACTCAAGGTTCGGAGCCAAAGCCCGTGCAAGCCGCCGAGGTGAAACCTCTAGAACTCGTCCGACCTGAACACATGGCTGTCAAGGTTGTTGATATTCCTTCGCGCGACAAAGGCAAAGCAGTTGCTAGTATACCGGAGAGTCCAAAGAGGTCTAGCTCTGCCTCACGATCGACGCGTCTGTCCCGCGCCGAGCCGCCTCGGACATTCCTGACACAACAGCAGCGGCCACGAAGATCACTTAGGGTTCGTCCTGTGACAGAAGTTTACACTAAGGATCCAATCTTCATCCCCGCCGCGAGCCGACCAGTAGACACCAAGCCTATTCAGCGGCCTCAGCCTCCTCGTGCTGAAAGCGAACCAGCCAATGTGCCAGTTCGTCCACCGCTAGTGCATCGATCCTTGGAGTTGCAAGGCGATCCTTCAACGACGGCAGTGCGGAGTGAAAAGGCCCCCAGACCTCGTTCTTTCCAGGCCGAAGGCGAGTCGTCCACGGGCCATGTGAGGCACGATCTCAGGCATCCAGCAGTCACAATTGAAGAGGGGCTCCGAGATGCTGCGTATCGAGCTGCCCCCTCAGCTGGCTCGACTGTTGAGGCTGAAGTCCAGAGATCGCCGAGCCCTGGCATCGTGATTCCAGATGCAGATATGATTGATCTACAGCGAGCCCGCACCTTACGGCGTACACGAAAGACATCAATTCGACGTGCTGAGGACACGCTGGCCGCCGCCGTAGTCATATATGCTACTGCAGAGGCCCTCAGTCCTCCCGGTAGCCCTTCACCTTTCATTTACCAAAGAAACGGGGGGCTTCCTAATCTGGAGCATCAGATGGATGCCGAGCCCAATGATTACAATTTTCCAGCCGTTTCTCCTTCCTTGAGGAGCTTTGATGATGAGATCGAAGAACTTCACAAGTCTAATGCTGACTTGTTTACAGACGATAGGAGCAGAGAATCTGACTCGTCGCGAAGCGATAGAGACAGAGATAGACATCGTAGGCGCCGACATTCTCATCACTCGAACCGCTCCGGCGGAAGCCGTGGTGAGGAGGACAGGGAGCGCAGGTATCGCGGCGACGACGAGAGGCGAGCTCATCGGCCTCGGGAGGAAGACGAGGGCCGTCACCGCCGACTGTCTCACCGCGAGGGCGAGTCTCGATATCGTCGCCATGGCGAAGAAGATGAAACGCAAGCTCGCGACTCACGTGGTGAAGCTGACGCTAAACAGAGGAGCTCTCGCGGTCCCGAAGAGTCAAGAACTAGAGGGTATCGCCGAGACGAGGACTCCCGGCCACGTGAATATAGGAGGGCTGAAGAACCAACTTCACGTGCCCCTCCCCCCCAGGAGGATGAGGGCCGAGAGCGCAGACGACGATCATCTGGTACTCATCCTTATCGACGCCATCGATCCGACACGGTCGAATCGGGCCCTCCAGGCACGCCACCCAGAACACCGCGACGAGACAGTGGCTTTTCTGCCGACAATAGTTCTGGAAGCTCTGGCCGCAAACGTCGAGCCCCTGAGGAACAGGCTGCCCACGACAAACGCAGAGCAGAAAGGGCAGAACGGCGAGCACGAGAGGAAGCTAGCGGAAGGCGTGAACCCTCGGGATATCGAGAGGAAAAGGAGAGCAAGGGCAAAGAGCCTGTTCGTGAACAAGAACCAGAGCCTCAGCCTCAGCCTCAGCCGCAGCCTGAACCCGAGCCGGATCGACGACATCGCCGCTCGCGTCGGCATAGCAATTCCGAGAGACCTCGATATGAAGAACCCAGGGAACGTCCTCGAGAGGAATCCGTCCCGCCTGCTCCTGTGCCTGAAAAGAAGTTCTTTGCCGTCAAGAACTCGGAGGGTGTCCTGGGCAGTACCACACCGCCACGTGAGGAGCCCGTGATCGCCGAACCTGTCAGGGAACGAACGAGGGAGGCCCCGCTGGAGGACTCACCTAAAAGGTCCTCAACACGTCATAGACGCACTCGCCCTTCTACCGATGAACCACGTCCTCGATCCTCGCGCCGCCCTCGTGAGGAGCCTGCCCCTGAACCAACCCGAGACAGGGACAGGGAACGGGAGAGAAACAGGGAGAAGAGTAAGACGAGAGATAGGGACAGAGACAGAGAACAGGAGCCTCGACCTGTCAAACACGTCAGGATGGACACGGAGGACTCTCGACGCAAAGCACGCCACGAAGAACGACGTAGAGCGCAAATGAGGGAGGAAGATAAGAAGCCATCGGGTATCAAAGGTGCGTTCAAGAAGCTGTTTAGCAAGTCTTGAACAGCCAAGAACGAGAGAAGGGACAGATTGTCTTCACTTCGGTTTTTGTAGTTTGATGATATTCTTTACGTATGTATGTGACGATAAGGGAGGTTTTTGGGTTTGTTGACATGATGATATGATTTCTCTGGAAGCACGACAGACACGTTTTCTCACGCCATAATTGCCATATAGATTGACGACAATTTATGATTCGTTTTATTTAAGAAAGAGATATGTGCTCGTCATCGGAGTGCTGTTTCTGTCGCCTCTTTTCAAATGACTTTACGGGATTGAGGGAACCTTGGCTGCAATATGGCCGGGTGGGCTTGGTATAGGCATTCTGTGGCTGTATTGGCGACGCACTCGGGGAATTGTTGGGATTGGGTTTGTTTGGCAGATGTTTAAGTGGTTCGACTATACCCCTCACCAGTTGAGTGAGGGGATCGCGATGCCGATTTTAACACTGAGGAACCGTATCATTGGCGGAGTGCTTCGGACGCTCTGCAAAAGAGGCTTTGATTCAAAAACTCTCTGTCAGAGTTTGTCGAAAAGAGCATTCTCTTTCGGTCTATATAAGATGCGCCTGGTCTTGTCGCTGGGTCTGGCCCTTCCACCTGATACGCCCACCAAGTCAGCAACTTTACTTGTCAGATCAATCTTTGCCTTTGAGATGCGTCTCGATCTCATTCTTCTTGTGGGCTTCGCTGGGCCATCAGCAGCAGTTCCCCGCCTGAAGAGCCACATCAGCTTCCGAAGGTCATGGGCATCTGCTTCTACCAGACTGGACAGCGTACTCGCTGAATTGCATACCATCTACCCTGGTAAAGGAACCGTCCCTCCTGGAGCAGTAGCCTCTACAACTGGTACCTTTGTTGTGCTTGGTGCATGCTCCTGTGACAACGAGGCTCCTGCTACCTCGACAGCCTCAGCCGGAGTGGTCACCTCAGGATCAATATCAACACCAGCTGTAGTCACTGCGACTTCTACTCTCACCACTTCTGCTACACCCTCTCCTGGTGAAGTCGAGAGTGGCAGCGCCTCTGTTTCAGCGGCTTCTTCGGCTGTAAACCCACGCGCAACGACGACAACCACAACCATTACGACAACCAGGCCAGCTTCAACCGCTGCAGCCGACCCTGCCTTCACCACTAAAGGCTCTCACCACCACCAGGCCGATACTTCTGATGGTGGAGCACACAGGTCTGACCATGATTTGGACTCTCTCGATCGTGAGCTTAGCACTACTAAAAAGTCCAAGCTACTCCGTCGCCACAAAGACGGGAAACATAAAGATTTGCTTCTAATAGACAAAGAAAGGGAAGTGCGGTACCTCAAGAGACAAAGTGAGAGGTTGTGGAAAGCGGCACATAGTTGGGGAAAAGTGTTGCAGCAAAACATCACAGATGTCCGAAGGGCAACGAACAAGTTGAGGGGAGGGCAAAAACAAACAGGACGCTACCAGGCACAGAAGGACCTTGAGGAGAAGAAGCTTGTTTTACAACGTGTCAAGTCGGTGAGCGATCGAGCTCATCGTTACGCACGCATACAAGAAAAATGGTTGCGTGACGCCGAGAAGGAGCTTGAGAAGGCCCGGTGGGAAAAGGCGGCGAGAGAGGTACAGGGCCTGAGCCATGAGGAAATTCTTCGCAAAGAGGATTTTGGGAAGCATGCTTCAAGCCACAACCCCAGGAAGCGCTCAGAACCCAAAGATGCCAGAGAGCATAACAAGCAGAAGCAGGAGAAGGAGGACAAAACCGCCAAACACAAAGACGAAAAGAATCACGATAAGGAAGAGAAGAAGACCGATGTTGCCAAAGAAGACGCCACTGAGAAATCCGACCATGAGAAGTACGAAGACGTTCTCTATAGAAAGATTGGACAACAGATCGAGGAGAAACTCGGAGATAAGAGCAAAGGTCACCACTCTCCTATTGAGAAAGGAGAAAAGCCCGTTTACGTGATCACTCAGCAGTACAAGGTCTACAAGTGCGACGACAAGAAGGGCTGCAAGGAGGACTTTGGATCAGAAGAGGAAGTTCAGGAAGTTGAAGGAAAGCAACAAGCCAAGGGCGAAGACGAGGACGCGGAGAAGAAGGAGGGCAAAGAGAACAAAGTGGAAAAGGAAGAGGAGAAGGATCTTTATGATGAAGAAGGCGACCCTCCCTTGCTTGCTGATGGTGACGAGGCCGGGCAGCTGCAGCGTCTTCAACAGCTCTACATGCAATGGCGTGGCATGCTCGTCGAGCCTATTCGCAAGGACCTCGACCCGATCCTCAAGAACGATCAGTTCCCGGAGGATACTGAGATGGCAGCGCAGCATCAGGAAGGGAACGAAAAGGAGCAGCGCAAGCGATTGAGCCATATCTACATGAGCTATCGCTCTATGCTTATTGAAAAGTTCACGAAGCTGCTCGATCCTATTCTTCACGACAAAAACCAAAAGACCGACTGAACAGGGAGTCAGTGATGGCGGGGAGAATAGGTGGTATTTTTTTCTTTCTTTTTTTCTTTCTTTTTTTTTTCTCATGTAACTGCCATGGATTTGGATCTGTTTGTTTAAAAGAGGACGTGATGGTGGTTGACAAGAGTTGGATAGTCCTCGGATAGTCTAACTATAGGTTACACAGCCAATCACAGGCTTGTATACCCACCTAGTCATGACCTAGGAACCTAGTAGGTAGTCTAGTACACAATATCGACCCTGTCTCAGCTTTTGACTGATTTAAACCTATCACGCAGAGAAGACGTATGAAACATTTCTGTGGGTGCTTCTTCTATCTCTCAAGTTCTCCGGTTAAGAAGTATAAACGTGAACTATAAGTGTAGATAGTTGGATCATAGACTGCACATGATGATGAGGACTTTGGTATTATGCGGTCGGCAAGTTAAGATACAAACTTTGAGTCTGACAGGTTGATTCAAATCAGACCGAGTGCAAAGCTTTGTTCATTGCCTCAATTCTACCTAATAATGAAGCCACCAACTCTACCTTTGGTAGTTGATCTTGTGAAACTTAATGGCATAATCGATGACGGTCACATGACCTTTCCTGGCGAGTCCCACCCGCACCAAAAATAATCCGTGCAGAGCCCTAATTTTCTGCACACAGAATTACCTTTTGGAGCCGAGGCCTCAAGTTTTACCTTGGTTCTTTCTCCCCTTCAAGCGCAGGATTAGACTTCTTTGCGACAAAAACACCACAGTCCCTTTTCAGACAAAAAAAATCCATTCCATTCGCAATGGCTCCTCAGGCAGTACGTACATGACATCGCTATGCTGTTAGGCCCTCTCCCGTATCGCAGCGAGGAGAGGAGCCGTATAAGAATGCAGTAGGCTAAGGTCATTTTTCAACAGAAGAAGTCGGGCAAGGCCCAGAAGCAGACCAAGAAGGTACGCGATACCCAGAACGAGATCGACTCGATGACGACGACTGCGACGACGATTTCACCCGGCGAAATCCACGAGGAACACAATCGCTAACTGATCCTACCAGTACATCATCGATGCTTCTCAGCCTGCCAGCGACAAGATCTTCGACGTCTCCGCTTTCGAGAAGTTCCTTCAGGACCGTATCAAGGTCGAGGGCCGCACCAACAACCTTGGCGACAACGTTGTTGTCAAGCAGTCCGGTGAGGGCAAGATCGAGATCACCGCCCACAACGAGCTCTCTGGTCGCTACCTCAAGTACCTGTACGTGTCTTCCACCGTCTTCGCCTCGCCTGATGAAGCACGGGGATACACATCAACAAGATGCTAACTGTGAGCAGGACCAAGAAGTTCCTCAAGAAGCAGCAGCTCCGTGACTGGCTCCGCGTCGTCTCTACCTCCCGAGGTGTCTACGAGCTCAAGTTCTTCAACGTCGTCAACGACGAGGCTGACGAGGACGACGAGTAAACGAATCAATTTGCATTGCATCGGCGCAGGAATGGATTGGTGAATTGGGACAGGGGATAACAAAAAGTTTCAAGGACTCGGCCAATAGACCCAGCCATTTTATGTGGCACTCTTTGTGGTGTTCATATTCTCTCTTCCCAATACCCGAGTGATGTAAATGCCGAATTTGTGAATTAACTTGAATGATGCTGTCGGGTATGTATGTTTCATGCTATCGTATCATTCTCTTGTTCGTGCCTCCTCATGGCAACGATCTCATGACACCCTCAAAAGCAACCAACGCCATGGCATTCGCCGGAAACGCCCTCAGAAAACATGGGACAAACCCTCGCCAGTATCCCTTCCAACCTCCCTCCCTATACACAGCAACTGCTGCGTCCTTCCAACGAGGAAATCTCCTCACTCCATCGTTTAGCCCGCCTCCCAGCGGATCTGTCATGATACGCTGTTTGACTACATCACTCGGATAACTAGTCAACCAAAACACCTGCGCACTCAGGCCGCCCGCCCAGAAATTCACTGCCGGTGCGCTGAGGTTTGTCTTCTCGCGTAGTTGTCGAGATAAGATATCGTAGCTGCCCCACCAGCAGAAGAAGAATCCCCTGAAGAGAAGCGTCGCTGAGAGACCATGATATACACCCTTGATACCATGGTATCGGTAGATCTTACGCAGACAGTCGATCGGCCCGGCGTATAATCTGTCGGCTTTTTGCGCCGCGTACTGGATCTGTAATCGTGCTTTGACGTGCTCGACTGGTGCAGCGATGAAGCTCACCGTTGAGCCTGCCAATATTCCCGCGATACCATGGCCGAAGCTAGGTAGCGCTGTGTGACCCTTTGGAGCTGTGCCTGGTGAAGATGCCGTAACATCGGTTCCTGGTGGTTCAACGTTGAAGACATGTTCTGAGAGAAGACGACGATAGACGGTGAGCGAGCCCAACATGACCGAGTCCATGAACATCCATCCGACCAAAGGCGGTGTTGCGCCTTTGTAGAGCCCGCGAAAGCCCTCATTGCGAATAGTCTGTGTGACGCATTGCAAAGGGCCACTGAAGCGACTTGGGTCTGTCGTTTGTAGACGGACTTTGATAGTGTCAAATGGATGACCAACTATAAAAAAGTCTGTCAATATTTGCATCTCAAGCCGTCATGATAAGGGACACATACCTGAGAGCTTGGCGATGCCGCTGAAGACACCCGCTACGAAGCCTTTGTAATCATGTGCACCGCTTCCACCACTGACGTTACTTGTCTTCTTTTCCTGTGTCTTGATGGGTTCTGTCTCACTCAACATGTTCTTCCCTTGCACGTCTGCAGCCATTGTGTATGTAATTTGACTCCTGCGAGTCTATTCGGCATGAATCTTTTCAAAGGAGTGAGCAGCAACTTTTGGGAGAGCTGATGCTCAAGCTCAGTGATGTAATCACGAAGCTTCTGTTCAGATCAAAGGAAATGTTAGAGAAAGATGAGATAATAAAGTCTCGTAGATATGAAAACTTTCAGATTGAAGAGATCTCAAAAAGTCCCCGATTCAGAAGTTGAATGCTGACGCATACAACTTTTTGAAGATCGTTATTCGCCGGACCTGGTACGCCTGGGGGAGCTTCCGCACTGATACTTCTCTACCGAAGTCGGAGCGATGAACATCGCTACCTTAGAAGTGGAGGGTTTAGTTTTAAGGGACCTACCTAACTTAGTTGGCAGTCTCCGGACTTTGAGGCCTTCCCCCGGATACTCTGGGGCCGTATCCATACGCTAAAACCCCGACCCCAAGCACTATCTGACTTGTAGTGAAGGCATAGTCTATAGCTATCATTCTCCAATGTTGACTGGAGAAGCCATTATTTCACTTGCAAAGGAAACTAATACGTCGTGGTGGTATCCCTCTGGATTCATCGCAATTGAATTCCTTGCGTTCCCAATTACAACCAATATCGGTGGTATGGTATCTATCTCACACTCGCAAAGCTAAACAACTAAGAACCCCAACTATCTAACTTGAAATATGTTCACGCACATCATGGTCATCCACTTGTGCTTGAGCTTGTGTTTTTGCTATCCTGTCATAGCATCCATCCTCTTTCCGCTCATAATATCCAATCCGAGTGTAAATCATTGCTCGCAAATCAAAACCATTGACGTATCGCTCTGCAGTAAGAAAGCCATGTCATGTCGTCGTCAAGAATTCAAGCAAAAGCCCCTGTATGCAAATATGTCCCTTTCCTGCATCCTTTTCTCCCCTTTGTTTTTTTTGGTATTTGTCAACACCTTTCCATCCCCTATTTTTTTTTTTTTTCATTTCCTTGGTTGTTCGGCTGTTTGTTTATTAAGCCCTTCATCTTGCCGCTGTTTCAGCTTGCCACCCCTTCAGTCTAAAGCTGCCTTTTTTTTTTCGCTAATAGCAAAGTCATCCACTTGAAGGCCGTTTCATGTCCTTAAAAAGTTCATACAACTGACCACCAGCCCGAACCTCCAGAAGGAGAGTGAAGTCTGGTGTCAAGAAAAGCAAAGCACTGTATCATTCTTTGATAAGATATCGATCAGCATCCCGGTAGTGGACGGCTGCCACGGTTATCCCCTTTCTAAAAGGTCTCCGTGTCATCCGTGTTATGAGATGCAACACTGCCGAAGGTATCTGCTTTGAAGGTTAGAGACATGGATATCAGATACGGATCAGATGTAACTTACCTCGCTTGCGTCGACGAGCTTCATCCTCAGGGCTCTTGGGGGTCATGGCTCGTGGCCCACTAGGTCGACGAGTAGGAACACCCAAAGCAGCATTGAGGTTACGGTTCTCAGGCTTGGGACTGCTTGTGAGGTGGCTGACATGAGTACCACTCATAGTAGCATATCCGCTTTCATCACTGGGGTGAGGGGCGGGGCTACCCTTGGCCAGCTTGGAGATGCGGCTACCCCTGGGGGGGGACAGGGCCGAGGGGCTACCAGTGGGCTCGATGGGCTCCTTGGGAGGTCGAGGGGGGCCAGTTGGAGATGTGGTCCAGTAGGCAGGGTCCTGAGGAGCACCTGTCGATGATGCCTGGCTGTATCGGTTGGTGTTTTGAGCCATCTGGTTCAAGCTCGAAACCGAACCACCCCAATCTGCCGACCTAGGTGTCATGGGGACGTTGTATTCTTGAGCAGAGAACTCCAGAGCATTGCGGAAGCGCTCTGTCTGGCCCTGTCTGGGCTGGGGGTGTTGAAGGTTCAGTGAGTTTCGGTGAACCTGATACTTGGGTGCATTGCCTGGAGTATGGTTGATTTCGCGGCGGAGAGGCGCTGGCATGGTATCACCGGCATTGGGCGCCGACGCGAGCTCTTGCTGAGAGAATCCGGTATGTAGCTGGTCCTCTGCGTACGGGGCATGACTGTAATCCCCATCGTTGTACTCGCCTAGGCTAGAGCCTGACCGCGAGGGAGGGTAGTCATCATACTTGGCTTCCTTCTTGCCTTTGCCAGCGCTGGAGGCTGTCGTTCCGGACCACCTGGAAATTTTGGGGAACCAGCCCGAAAGGCCGGACTTGTGCTTTTTTTGCTTCTCTGTTGTGCGAGGAGTGTTCTCATTGCTCATTGGTTGAGTAACACCAGACGGCTGAGGGGGTGTATCAAGAGGAACAGAACTTCCGCGCTGGAAGCCTGATCGTTCTGGTGTCAGCATATTGGGGTTGCTGCGCTCACCAGTCGGGGCTGGGGTGGGCGTGCTCGTATTCATCCTCGTGCTCAGCAACAGTGCTGATGCGGTTATCAGAAAACTTGCGTTCATTGGCAAGCCGGGATCGGGAGTGGGAGAGTGAGAAGTGACCAGACTGGCTGGGGGTGATTGTAGAGTTGCCTTCAGGCTCATAGCCTCGATCTTGCTCGAAGTGACCCTCAGGCTGCAGGTTGTCGAATGAGGGGCCACGGCCACCACTGGTGGAAACAGGGGGGACGGTGCTCTGTCCCTTGAGCTCGTCAACCTCGCCGAGAATCTGCATCAGGATTTCTTCAATACGCTTGAAGTCACTGGTACCCTTGTTGCTGAGGCCTTGGAAAGCTCGCTTGAATAGGTTCTTCTTGGCAGCGGCCTCGTTGAAAGTGTCAATCTGGGAGATACTCTGAACCGATCGGGCCCCAGGGTAGGGGCGAGGGCCATTAATTGCCTTCTGAAGCTTCTCGGTGTTCTCAACACCTGCGAAAATGACATCGTCGCTAGTGTCCTGGACGAGGTTTCTAAGCTCATTCAGAGAAGTTCGCATCTCAAGGGCAGAGTTCATCAGCAGTGCAACAATTTCCGTATCGCGGGCACTGCGCTGAGCATCTCGAACCATGAGGTGCTGCATCAGAGCAACAATGTCCTTGTTCTCGATGCGGTCAATTCCTTGACCAGTGGCTGCATCGTAGAACGGTGACGCCATGCCTTGAGACATGCCACTAAGGTGACGAGCGTCTTTGGGGGCGTAGAAGGGGTCCTGGCCAGCATCATTCGGAGATCCGGGCAGAGACAGCTGAAGAGCCTTACCCTTGGGCTGGAGATCGGGAGTTCGGTTATTGCCATTGGACATATAGCCTTCGTCATACTTGGGGCCAAAACCAGGACTTCCGGTGTGGTAAGGGGCTCCAAAACCCCGGGCTCCCAAAAGGTTGTCATTCAGGGCAGGGTTGGCGACAGGACTGGTGTCCTCGTATGGGTTGGTGACAAGAGTGTCTCGCTTGCGGTCGTCAGAGGTCCGCTGCCACTCATCTTGGTCCTGGCTGGGTTCACGGCTGTGAGCATTGGCAGCAGCCATTCCAGCGGCAGCGCCCAATGCAGCAGCACCGGCAACCTGAGCGGCACCAGGTCCTTGGCTGCTGGCAGCACTCTCAGCGCGTTGCTCGGCAACATTTCGGGGAGTGGGTGTTGCTCGGCCCTCAGAAGTATCATCGTGGTGCTCGCCATCAAGACGCTCTTGGACAACTGAGGGGTTGGTGTGAACGTCGTCGTCAATGTAGCCAAATTCAGGCATGGGGTTGTTAAAGTCGGGGAGGCCACTTGCAGTCATCTTGGGTGAGTCATCATAAGAAAGGCGGTCGATGCTGTGAGCAGGAGTGTTACGAGGCTCATGGCCTTCCAAAGTACGCTCCTTGAAGGACTTGTTACGGAAGACGCCAGCGCCTTGGTATTCCTCTGGCTCCTCGGTGGCTGCCTGCTTCTTACCCTGCGCCGCCTTGAGAGCAGCAACGGCGCCAGTCGCAATAGCGACTTCTGACGCCGTGGGTGACCTTGTCCGGGGCACCTTTCGGCCATGCTCATCCAGGTCATACTCAGTGAACTCTTGTGATTTGTTATGAGATCTGGCACTGGGTGTGGCATGCCTCTCAGGTTCCAACTCGCTACCGTCCATGTAGTTCTTGTCGGGGCTCGCACCACGGCTACTATAAGTCCTTGACTGGTCATCGTAAGAGAGAGTCGAGTCGCGAGGACCAGGGTAGTCGCTGTAGGAGCCGCTCAACATGGACTGATCGAGCATCGAGCCTTCAACGAGTGAAGCAACTGCTGATTCGGGTCCCATCGGAGGGTGAACTAGGTTGGGGTTGGCACCAACGCCACGGACAGCTTGTCCAGACGCGACCTTGTCCAGCTCGCTGTCATCTGTGTAGGTGGTGTTCCGGTAACCTACACCGGAACTTTGAGGTGACATCTGGTCCATTTCTCGTTCTTGGAGGGAGTTCAGAGAAGGTGTAGACTGGCTATTGCGGCGATCCCCAGATCGCTCGTAGTAAGCATCACTTGTAGAATGTATACTCCTTGAGTTGCGAGGGTGATACTCGCTGCCACCCTCAGTGTAGCCAGAAACACTGGGAATAGGGCTGAGACCTCGAGCACCAGCCTGGTAGGGAACATACTTTAATGGAGGAGGGACATCCTGGGTAGCGAAATACGAGTTATCATATCCACCCTCAGGATAATCGTTGTCAGAAATGTCATCCTCTTCATATTGACCCTGCCGTTCGAGAGGATGCTTCTGACCATACTCGTCTGGTTCATACTCTTCCACGTAGTCCTTCTGACCGCGCGGTAAAGCAGTCAAATCACCATGAGATACGTTGGCGTGCTGAGTGGATAATGTTGTCTCGAGATTTGAGGGAGTTGCTGAAGGTGTAGGTGTCGAGGTTCCAGAGACATATCCACCCGGAATGTTCTTAACAGGTGTGATCTCCTCGCTAGCCGAATGAGGTCTGTCGGTATCTGCAGATCGGATAGAAGTCCTGGTCATTTCCGAGGGGTTGATTTCACTCATGAGAGGCATGGGTGGCTGAGGAACCACGGGATCGTTGTCGAACTGATCCGCATGATGGTCACGGCTCAGGCCACGGCTATGAGCAGACTCGGCTCTCCGACGCCGTCTTTCTCTCGGCTTTCGGTCGCCTTGTGTGCTGTCTGAGAGAAGTGATGAGCCAATGCCAGCTGCTGCTGCACCGGCTGCAGCAGCCTTGAGCATGTCACCACCACTTCGCTTGGGGGTAACATTCTCATTCTCGTATTGATAGTCATCCTCAATAGAATCATGGCTCACATCAGAGTTAGCTTCGAGGACATGACGAGCCTCTCTATTGCGTCTATCCTTTGGCTCATTCCGTTGACCTGACGACCGCCGGCGGTCGGGGGTTAACTCATCCTTAGATACTGATGTGGCAGACGAAGTAAAGGAATCGCGTCGGCTCTCCCTCTTGCTGGTCTCTCGCTTAAGAGCATTTAGTTCGGGCAGAATCAAGCGGCGAATGGCGTCTTCGACTGTTTCGAGGAGCTTGGGGTTGTTGATCGATGATTTAGAGACATCTGAGCGTGAGGAATGTGTTGCGTGAGTGCGATGGCTGGGAGCCAAATGAGAAGCTGAGACATTCGAGTCAAGTCCCGACACATTGGATTCCTGTTGACCTCTGCTAGAGCGACGGCGATGGGCTTTAATAGGCTCCTCCGTCCTCTCAGAAACGCTGCTGGTCCTGCTCTTTGGCCGACGCTTTCTCTCCGCTGTCGACTTTTCCCTCGACGACTTTGTTTCTGACACCTTTGACCTGTCTCTGTTTCGACTCTTCCGGTTCTTCAACTCATCTACTGCAGCACCTGCAAGTGCACCGGCGCCAGCTGCTGCAACCATCTCTCGGGTTGCTGATGGACTGTCGCCCTTGGCGTCGCCGTCGAGAAAGCTGTCGGATGGGATGGCGGATATGTCTGAAGCGTTGACGTTGTAGGTCTCCGAAGGGATCAATGGGCTGGCAGGTCGTCGTCGTCGTCCAGTATGACTACGATCAATCTCAATGTCAATTGGATTTCTCGAGACGTTGGACTCTTCGGTAGCAGAAGCGTAAGAGCTCATGCTGTTGCCGTCGTCCCCGTCGAAGTATTCAGAATCTCCCAATGGTATCCGTCGAGTCACAGAGGTGTTGCGAGCGCCTTTTGTTTCTGTAACTTGAAGATGGTGATCGGAACGGCCTCTCTTGGATGGTGTGAGGCGGACACGGACACTAGGGCGTCGCTCGCCTGTTGAACCGACAGTTGACTTGCCGCCTTCGAAGTACTCGATGAGCAATGAGGTCTGAGATTTGCTAGCCTTGTGTCCACGGGTAGCAATGGTGACGGGTGTTCCGTCTTCAGGAATGGAGTAGGAGGACTTCTCGTCACCGGGATTCACCCCATCCACCGTTGTTGTGAGATCGGTGGGGGTGGTATTAGTCTCGGTTTCGGTAGGGGCGGGAAGTGGAAGAGATTTTCTGGAAGATACACCCATCGTAAATCTGGTGAGGCTCTTAAGTGGAGGTGTTTCGGGGCCCTTTCTTCCCAGGACTGCGATCCGGAGCGGATGCAGAGAAACACCGGTGGGAGAGGAGGGGTTGGTTGATTAATGGTTTGATATCAAGACATGCGGAATCAAGGCGCAACAAAGATTGTCTAGCAGGACATGTCAGTAAACCCGAGTGCCCAACGGGGGAGAAATAACGGTGTAGGCCAATTATATGGAGTAACGAATCGCCACCAGCGTTGAAAGCGACTCGCTCGACTCATGAAGCGGAGAAGGGCAAAGCAACGGTCAAGGGAAAAGGAAGGATGAGAGACTTACAAACAAACGACCCGATTAAAAGAAAGGAAATAACTTTGAACGTCTACCAACTACCCAGAGACGGGACAGTCGATAGTGATACCTACTTACTAGAGTCGACAACCGACACGACTCGACTCGACTCGAATTTGACCTGGCCTTAGAAGCCTCAAGGTTCCGTGGGGAATTCGAGAAGGAGAAAGATTTGGGGGAAGGGTTAAGGATGCGACGTGCGGCGTGGTCGATTGTAAAGGATGGTGTGAAGGCTCATGGGATGTGGATCCCGTAAGGTAAGGTCAGGCAGCTCGGCGGGGGGACGCCTGGGGCCTCGGGGGGGCTAAGAAAAAAGAATGGGCCAGCAAAGTTGCCCGCAGCAACCAGACCTAGCAATTAACAAGGAACAGAGAACTGAAAACCGCCATATGTCAGTGTCAGACGGAGCGGAAGAGAGCCGAAACAGAAAATCAAGAAGGGGTACAAGGTGTGATCTAGACTGATTAGGGGAAAAAAATGAGCAGGGCATTCAATTTAGGTGCAGTTGTGTCAAGGGGAATCGAGGAGGTTGGGTGAAAGATCTGGAGGTTGGGGAAAACGGATTGAGTTGATGCAGAACGGGCAGGCTTTTTTTCTCTTTTTGTCTCTTTCGTTGCGATGTTGATGGGATATGGAGTAGTTGGTAAACTCACTGCACGCGCTGAAGTTTAAAGCTTCAATGAGCGAGGTTTAAAATTATCGATGATGTATGACTTCGTTGTGTATTGAAGAAGATCTTGATGCGAAAAGTTAGGTAGGTACATACTTAATAGAGTCAGCATAAGTGGAACCAAGAAGCTTATGAGGTTTTAGGTATTGGATTGTCGATTGTGAGTATGGATCTCTCCAACCAAAGATCCAAGGCAATCTCTTCTGTGTATTGCTCTAAACAACACCAAATTTACTTCGTTTGACAACATATATCGGATTGCCTTGTCCTCGGGATCTGGTCGTCACACTCTATCCACCTAGCTCAGCGGCTGGGCCCTTGAGATTTTCATTTTCAGGCTAGTGCCTTGGGGTGATGAGTTGTCTCTGGCACCTCTGCCGAGGCGGGCTGTCCAATAGCGCCGGCCCGCCGGGATGCCACCTAGCTCAACACGCTATGCCCGTGGTTCCTCTGCCAATGGACGATCTTCCAAGGACACGAGAGGAACGAGATATGCACCAAAACGTGCAGGAAACATGCAGAGCAGACATGTACAGTAGCGAGGCCCGACGAGTTCATCGTAACGCTCCATGTGTGTGATACGTGATTTGCTGTGTGTGATGTGATGACCATCCTCATCCCATCCACTCCTCTTTAGTATCGAATAAGCATCCTCCGTCTCTATCAAAACAGGATATTCCAACTAGCGGTCTCCAAGTTGTTGCGTTGCCAGTTGCCACGCAGAACCAGCCTCCTTGCCTCTCTAATACATGCTCCAGTACGGAGTATCAAACCACGACAGACAAACGTTGGGCTTCCACCTCTGCTACGACAAAACCCCTGTCGTAAAACGATTCTTCTTCTGTTTTCCCTTCGAATCAGGTTCCGGCAATCGTCGCACTCCCAAACAATCCTCCTCCCCAGCCTCTCTTTTCACTTGATCACCCTCGTCAATCACTCAAACCCCTGTCCGCCTATTAATCTTCAGACTTCAGCCGTCCCTCGTTCAGCGCCACGGCCCCAGCTTCGGGCCAGGATGGGAAAGGTGCGGCTGGGCGGCTGTGCCCCCAGAGACGGAAAAGAATCATTCGAGTGAGCCTCATTTATTTGACTAAAATAAGTTGGACCATGAGAGCGAAGCCTGTGATGAGGCTGCATTTGTTGGCCGTCAGCGCTTCTCATACGTTCACAAGTTGCCCAAGTCGCTTCGTGAAGAGTTCAAGATACGCGATATTAGCTGATCAATCTTATCAAAAAGATCACCAGAGTCCCAGTCAGACCTCCACTCGGATCCATGGCACTCATTTCGCTCTTATGAGTGGATTGTAGGGCTGAACCACTCACTATAAGGATCGGACTTGTCTTCAAATTATTATAAAACACTCCCATTCCTAAGGAATAGCCTATTTACAGTGCCTTATTCTCTAAATAACGACAGAGACATACTATTCTCCATAGGTTTCAGATAAATCACCGGTTCCAAACATAGTGTTTTAGAAGCTTCTTGGTCGAATCTAACGTCCAGACCAAATTTGGACCTCAACACCACCACCTAATAGATTTGGCATGTTCCTGAAAATCATCTTTGCCACGGCTCAACCTTACTCGCAGCTGGCTTTCCAACTTCTCGGGACATAACCCGACTCAGAATATTCCCTTTGCCGCTCATGTTCAGCCCATTAGCATCTCCAGCCTCCTCTATCATCACACTAAGAAACCATGGCTCCATTTGCTTAATTGGCGCCCCTTATATCCCCTCCAACCACCTCTTTATCTCCCATTATGGCATTGGCGTATCCTGATCTGTCTGTCATATTTCACCGCAAACATATATTTGTCAAGATGAGGCGAACTAGGCTTTACCAAGCATCACGTGAATCGTAAGATCGCGCAAACTCTCCGTGGATCCCCCAAGCAAAGACCCTTTCACTCATGCGAGACACATCAAAAAGGCATGGGATACCCCTGAAGTTTGGATCCAGGACAACTTTCAGTTTTTCCATATCGTTTGACTTGCAACAAATGTTCTCAGCTACGAGGCTGTTTCGGGCTTTTCCGCCAAAGTTCATAGAGTCTTCAAAGGCTTTCAAGAAGCACTACTCGTAAATTTAGCAGCGAGCCAAAGCAAACCGTCAACAAAAAGCCCAGAAAAAACAGTAGCCCTTTCATGGTTCACAGTGCAATTAGTATTGGTCCAGAGCACTTGCAGTCTTAGATTATTGTAGTCCCCGACTACCTACTGTAGCTATTGCTGCGATCTCATGTGTTGAGGTTAGTTGCTCATCACGACATGCTGCTTCCAGCACGGCAAGACCACAAGGAGAGAGTTCTTTGTCCTATCGGCGCTATTAACTCTTGTGGAAGCTGATCACGGCATCACTTGTGACACCGTCCTCGGTGCATGCAGCCAACCGAGTCTTCTGAGGCCACTCGTGTCTCACGCAGACGACTCGTATAGCACTCTGCTTCCGGTGGCTTGCAAGAGGATGACTTTGTCATATAATCTGCAACCATGGATTCTTAGTCCTTCTACTCGGTTTCTTTGAATTCATTTGGTTGTCAGTTCGTATATCAGTATTCAGGTAAGCTCAAGGTCTGAATTATTGTAGAGGCTAAGACGATCAAGCTTGTCTGTGTAGAGAGAGGGAGGGAGTGTCAGTTCATTGCTCAGTTCAACTTTTTCACTTTCACTTGAGTCTCCCGGACATCTTTCTTCTGTACTACAATTGATGCTTAAAATGGTCTCGCTAATCGGTCATGCTTGATCGGAACGGATATCGGCAAACTCAACTCGACTTTGTCTCATGAGACGAAAACAAAGAATTGTTCATTGCTATGTCAATATCAATCGACACGTAACCTCACTCTGAATCATTCATTTCCTCAAATACAGCACCCTCCCGGCTCATCCTTCTCTAACTCCAGGCAAAAAGGTAGGTATGAAACGGTCCAGGAACGAATACATAAAAAAAAACCATCATCCAATAGCCAAAATTCAACAATCAACTTCTTCGACCATCCGTCACTACAGCCGGCGCAGGCTCAGCGGGATACTCGGGCGGCCTGTTCCCAGCTTCGAGATCCCGCAGTTCCAGAGGATCCTGCGTCTCCTTTTTACCATCGTATGGCGGCGGTGCCTGTCCCAATTCATTGAGTCCTTCTTCAGACCTGGTACCATTCCATGGCGATCGGCGATTTCCCGTTCTTCTTCCACCGCGAAGGCCGGTATATACTGGAGCTCCAGTATTCTGGCCGGGCCATTGGTTCCCACGACGGCGGCGACGTCGTCTCACTTGGATGATGGTGGCGGTTAGACCGAGAACTAAGATGACGAAGAGAGGAATGAGAACCCAGGCAAAGGGTTGTGCACCAAATGAGAAGCCGGTATTGTTGTCGTTATTGTCGTTTGTTGCCATCACAATAGCAGGTATGTCGTTAGAGTGTATAAGTAAGGTACTCAATCAAATGATATTGATATGTGCTGACCCGACTAGATCATCGGATGTCTCAGACAAGATCTGTATGTGGTCGATTCTCAAATGGATTTGTATGTAAAGGACTTCTTTATTCTTGTTATTTAGTTTGTGAGACGTCAAGAATCAAGGATCATCAAAATGATAGATTGTCAAGGTGTGAGGTCAGAGACTTTGATAGAGTGGCGTCATCTCGTAACTCCAACTCCCGACTCCAAACCTGGGGGAGGAGGGCAGCTCTTTGTACTTGTGCGCCCTCGGTTCTACCTTAACCTTTTGCATTCGTATGCCTCCATTACAGAGCCGCGTAGCCGATCATCCCCCACTGTCAAGGTGACTTCATCATAGTGGCTTAGTAGCTTAGATCTGGATGTAAGGACCGTTGAATGTCGCCGTCCGCCGGTGGAGCCGGGATAAATTGGCCGCCCGTCACCTGTTTTGTCCATGATATCTATGATGGGCACAGCCCAGTCGGATCTAACAGATTGAAGAATGCCGACAGGTAAACGAGAGAACTTGATATGAAAATCGAGCCCTTAGACTACAGCTTCTCAACTCTGCCTTGGACTAGTGGCGTATTGAGGACGGGCAATGCCACTTACAACGACTAAGTAATACGCTGCAACAGTCATGTACACAACACGCCCAGCTTAGTACAAAGGCGATGAGGTAACATTTGGTGCTCGGGTCCAACTTGACACATTATTTAGTTCGGCTTCCTAATTGAACAGCTCTGCAAAACCAGGCACAGTATAGTGGCTTTGCCGTTGCGCAGCCAAAGCATGAATAAACATTATTTGGAATGGCCTCTGATGATTCCATGCAGGCTCTAGATAATGGCAAGTGGTCCGTGCGTCATACAAGGCTCCCATTAAACTCCACCGTTTTTCTGGGGGAAGCGTCAACCATAACCTGAACTTAAACCTCATTATAATCCTTGGAGCATTTTCTGGACATATTGTTGCGCTTCCGCGAACTGGCCCAAGATGCCTCGTGCAATCAGAGGTTCGTTTCAAACTATTTTCTGGTCACTGCGTATCCGAGCTTACCTATGCTAGGCGTTCTTATCGAGTGCGATCCTTCGATCAAGTCCATCATCGTCAGCATCGACAGTGCTAACCATGACTACATCATTGAGGATCTCGATGATGAACGCGTGGTTGTGAAAGAGACCATGGTCTCAACGCTCAAGCATAAGCTCGAAGAAGTACGTTCGATTGCTAGCATCATCTTCACCCAAGCTACTTGCGACTGGAAATGGGCTTTGTTTGATTGACACATTCCCAGCGACTCAAAGAAAACCTTCCTCCTGAAGAAGAATCCGGCTCCGAGTAAGCTTCAAGCATATGCAATCACTGAACTATATACACAATTTCATACCCGAACGACGTGCGTCTATGGTCCTCTCAAACTCCTAAACTACAACTTCTCAAACCTCGGCTTCGTCTTCTTCAATCCACTCATCAACGCCAACGAAAAGTCCTTGCCTTGCACAGCCGCTGCATTCCATACTTGCGTATACCTCAAGCTCTCAGCAACAGTATGATCCCTGCCGTGGTTGAGCAGCTCCTTCGTTCCCTGTACAGCAACAGGGCTCTTGTCAGCAAGTGTGGTTGCCAGAGCCACAGCAGCCTGCACAGCCGCCTGTTTGCCCTCGTGAACCTGGCTCACAAATCCTACTGACAATGCTTCCTGTGCTGAGAAGTCTCGGGCCGTGAGACAAACGTCCTTAACCCATGATGTTGAGCCAACGAGCTTGGGCAGACGTGCCAGGGTTCCGATATCAGCGGCCATGCCAATGTCAACTTCCTTGACAGCGAAGCGTGTGTTGGAGGCGCAGATGCGGATGTCAGCGCAGCAGGCGATATCAATAGCAAGGCCAATAGAAACACCATGAAGCACGCAAATGACAGCTGTAAATTTAATCCCACATATAAGTAATTCATCTTAGCAAATCGTTGGACGAGTGACACTTACGTTTCTCGCACTTCTCCATAGCACCAATCGAGTCCTGAAACTCCTCAATGTGGTTTCTCACTACCTTTGCCTTTTTGGCGATATCCGCCTGAGAACCAAAGAGGATTCCATCACTAGACGCAGACTGCACGTCCAAGCCTGCGGTAAAGGCTCGATCGCCAGCGCCGCTGACTACAACTGCACGGACGTCTTCATCACCGCTGAGCTGCTTGAAGACACGTCCAAACTCAAGCCATAGTTCTTGAGTAAAGGCGTTGAGCTTCTGGGGTCGGTTTATCTCGACATGAGCGACGAAAGGGTTTGGTGAGCTGACAATTATGTTTTTGTAAGATGTGTAAGCGGGGAGAGGTGTGGTAGAAGACATTGTGTGGGCTTTTAACTCTATTGCGATTACGTTGAAAAGAGAAGAATATGAATGGTATTGTAAGAAGAGTACTTATAAGGGATGAAAGAATCTCGGGCTAAACTGTCCCATGGGGTAGCTTGATCTTGGCTGCGACAAAGCCCATGTAAGAGGTGGGCTACTGATGGAGATGCCGAGGTTCCCACCAATTCTAGCCAGGCTCTACGGCTAACTCCAACTCACGTGCGATATGATTAACCGTTGCATAGGTACCTACAAATAACCTTATAGGATACGAGTATACCGTGTACACCATCGAGGCAGAGGATATTCGTATCGTGTTTAATGAAAGTCTATTGAATGTGCTTCCGCATCAAATCCTTTTAACTGAAACGACGAAGGCGATAACCGCCCAGATAGCATTATAATCATTTCCGGGTCGTCTGCCCTGCCTGGGCTAGACGCCAATGCTCCTGTTGAAAAAATACGAACCCGACGTGTCCAGCGCAGCGCGCCTAACTAATCAAGCGCTCTCCCCCTACATCTTGTGCCTATCATGAAAACCAAGAGGGGGGCCTAAATCATAACTCTGACCAGAAGGCAATCCCCACACTAACAAGGAAAACAAATAAAGAGACGGCACGCCTGCCATCTACAGCAAAAGGGTTCCGACGAGGGTGAAGAGAGTGGCGGCAGCGGAGACGTACAGTGCACCGAAGCCAAGGCTAGCAGCGCCGCTGTCATCATCATCATCACCAGAGGCAGAGGCCGAACCTGTGGATGTGGAAGAGCCCATAGCAACGCTGGCAGTGGCGGTTCCGCTATCAGTGTCGAAGTGGGATCCCTTGCCGTTGATGCCGGGGCCCTTGCCGGCACCGTCCTTCATGTACTTCTCGGCCTCGGAGGGCATCTCAGGGAGGTAGCTGGGGTCGACCTGCCAGACGGACTCGGAGGTAGGGCAAGCAACGCCGTGGGAAGCCTTGGCAGCACCGCCAGTGCCAGTGGGCATGGGATACTTGGAGAGAGCAGACTTGAAGAGATCAAACTCCTTTTCGGTCGTGACCTTGCCGTTCTTGATTGTGACGATACCGTAGTCGTTGTCCTCGAGGGAGTACTCATACATAAGGCCACCGGAGTAGACGGAGGACATCTGGCTGTCCATCATGGGCTCAATCTCCTCGAACTTACGAGGGCGGTTCTCAATGCAACCATACTCGGACAGGCTAGTGCAAGGTTAGCAGAGGCCAACATGAGTGATGAATTGACTTACAAAATGGGGATACCGTAGTTGGTAAAGTTCTTGACCTTGACGTCCCAGCCAGAGGTCTTGAAGTCACTGTTGCACCAAGAGTAATCGTTGAAAGCGAAGAAGTCAGATCGAACCTCCTCAGAACCACAATTCATGTAGTGAGCGGTTTGCATGCGGTTGGAGGCAACATCGGCAGCAGAGTAGCCGACAGGAACCTGGCGGAGCTTGCGGGCCTTGATGTAGTTTCGCATATCACGAGTGATGGCCTTGACGTAGGGAGCGGACTTGTCGGTATCCTTCTCGTCATTCATGACCTCATTTCCGGAGAAGAAAGCGAGTGTGTTGTCGTACTTGGCGAACATCTCGACAGTGGCGAAAACGCTCTGGATGTAGGCGGCATTGTAAGAAGGACCGGGCTTGGCACGGTTGATGGAGTACTTGGGGTTGTTAACATCGAGAACGAGGTAGATGCCAGCGGCGTCGAGCGCACTCATGCACTCGTCGTGATCGGCCTTGTTGTCGACAGCGTAGACGCGAATAACGTTGACGCCGAGCTCCTTGAAGTACTTGATATCACGCTTGCAAACATCGGGATCGGCGAGAGGATCCTCGTTAGCAGAGGCACCACCGGGCTGGTAGTCGATACCTCGGAGGTAGAATCGGTCCTTGCCAGTCCAGAAAGCTAATTGATTGTCAACACTGCCTGCACATCCAACTCTTGAGGCAATTGACTACTAACCATTGCCAGAAACCGAGACAGCGGGGAGGGAAGCGCGCTTGCTGGGAGGCTCCTTGAGGGTAGGGGTAGCCGAAGCGACAGCCGCCAAGGCGGAGAGGAAAGCAACGGTCTTCATTTTAAGTTGGTTGGTCGAACGGTATGGCGAGAGATTAATACAGTTCAAAGAATTGTCGTTAAGAGACGATATCGAGGGTGGGAATTGATCGAAATGAGCGGATCGGGTGAGGAAGCAGAATTACAGTCCAAGTAGAAGAAAACCAACAACGAGGGAGTTGGGAGGTGGGAACGAAAGAAGATAGAAGATCACGACCGGAGAGAAAACGACAGAAAGGCGTTAACCGGTTGAAAGGTAAGTTGAAGGTATTAATAAATCAATGGAGGGAGGAAGAAGAGGAGAGGAAAAGAGAGCGTGATACGGAGGTTGGAATGGGCTTTTAAAATAGTAGGCACTGGAGGTGGGAAGACGGGATGGAGGCCCTGGGGTGTGGTAATACAGGTACAAAGTTACAAAGTTACAAGTCGGGACCAACTCAATCGACAATCACAGAATGACACAACAGGATAGGATAGAACGTGGATAGTGGTGGTATCAAGGGATATTGGATTGGATGGCAAGTAATTGATCCCTGAACTGGGCTGGTAGCTTGGAGCACTCGGCATTATCTTGGTACCTACCAATCTAGGGAGAGACGGGGTGTCTGGATAAGTGAGTGAGTGTTTTACGGTACCAATTGAGGCATTGGACGAACGACGCAGACTCTTCCGCTTCCATTTGGCTCCCGCCCTCGTACCAAGTTAAGAATGGAAACTGAAGTGGTCAGTCCAAGCGTCTAACGCCGGCCGCTGTGGGCATTTCTTCCTTAGAAGGCTTGGGCGGGCTTCCGTCGAATCCAAGGGGAAGCCATGGATTGGGGATTAAGCGTGGGGCACGTCTGGTCCAGTAATTTCAGTTTCCACAAATTCATGCTGGCACACCTAATCTTGAGGGCCAAGAGAGCATGACGATGGGTTGACGATCAAGTCAGGCAGCTCGTTATTGTGAAGCAGTATAATGCTCTTGTATGTAATTCAGTGCTGTGAAGCTATCTTGTCGGATCAAACGAGTGTGGTTGAATTGCCATCTACCGGCATTTACACTATCGCATTGTGTCTTTGTTGTGCTTACACTTGGACGGCGGAAGTCAGGCACACGAATCAATGGGCTGTACTAACCCAGCCTATCACTGAAGGATTAGACTCAGCCGGTGGTGTGAAGTCTGCTGATGTGTCGTCCCTTGGCACTGGCTGAAGAACAAGCTGTTGTAACATCCATAAACAAGGCGGTTATCAGTTGGTCATGAGTATGTGTACTTGTCACTATAAGAGGATCGACACAAACAAACATTTAACCATCTTGCCCTCTAGTTTCAAACTCTGTTCTCGTTATCCGTATTTTTGCTAGTGTTGCCCATGGTGCTGCATCACTCGTATACATCTCACGTGTGTCAACAAACATCTCAACGCCTATGGATGACAAGAAACTCCCAAGAGTGCGCAGCCACAAACCAAGAGTCCAGCAACTCAACCTCTCCGTTTCTATGACAAGTCCAAGGCCTGTAGTGCATTGGCATCACTTGCTGTCCTCTCTTTTTCGTTTCTTGGCCTGGATTTCGCTCAATGCTGAAATTCAATTGACCCACCAAAGTCGTCGTAATGCATTTTAAGCTATCGGCACACGCCCCCCTCGCTCATGCATGACACTCCCTTTCGGCTGGAGCAAGCGCCTCCTGATCAGCGATTGGCGCGCCGCTGAAACTCGTCTCGTAACCCCCTGAGGCTCCTTTTTAAACGGCTCCAGCTGGTGGCACAGTCCCTCTCTCGCCTTATTCATCATGATGCTTGGTGAAGGCTGGTCTGGGATTGGCATTCAATGTCTGAGTACCTCGAGTGAATCGTAGAGTTCTTTTTATTTTTATGCTTCTGTCGCAGGTTTGATTATTAAGATCCAGAATCAAAACTTTCATCTCATAACCAAGGTAAGCTTAAAAGAAACTACCTACCTGGGTATCTGTCACTAATAACACAAATAAGAATTCTTCCTTCCATTCTCACCTGCAGATTCAATGATCGGCAGGGGTCATTCTGCCACTCCCGTCCCGCTAAACTCCAGTGGAGCCCGGGCTCTCATGTCTATGGGCCATACCGTATTCCATTGAAGAACAAGAATAGAAATTCGACTTCTCGTATGACTAGCTTACTGAAATACCACTGGTTGTCAAGCACTCACTATTATTTAAACATTGTTTCTGTATATTATATCAAGGCACAGGCAGACACCGTATATCTTGAGTCTTGACCTTCCCTTATCCTGGCTGGTACCAGTCAGTCTGAGCTCTGACTGTTAAGACTGGATCCATATGACGATGAGTAGCACTTGACATGGATTTTGCTTGGTTTTATTTCCTAGACCCGTCAAATCAACCGAGACCATGGCCAAATTTCAATCGTCACGTCGATCACCCTGCACTGCCTCGTCCCAAGCTCATCTCCAATCCCTCATCCCTCACAACCACTCGCCTCAGCATTCTCACCGCAACGCCAATATCACATCTCGCCTGCTGCATAATTAAACTCAAGATCTGGGCGCTCAGCCAAGAATGACCCTCGTGTGAAACACTGTGGTTCTTCACAATACCAGAGGCCCTCTTTTCATCTGGTAACCTCGCCTGGGGTGCGTCACATCCCCTGCCGGTACATGCACCAAATGACGGGTCACCACTCTATCTCAGAGCCAAGAAAATGCTTGGCTTTGTTAAGCTGCAATAGGAGGTTTCAAGTGACACTTTGCGTAGGGGAGCCAAGGAAATGTGAGACCTCTACCCTAAGTGACGAAAATATTAGGCAAGTTTAGTGTATCTTATTAGTAGGTGTTTCAACCAGTTAATTTTGACACCTTATCTTAATGTCAGAGGTTTTATTAGCGACCTATCATCTTAACCAACATTCTTGGCTACACAACTCCATAAGAACTCTACACATACAATTCATTTAACTATGGGTATCAAAAACTGAATCCAATGTTTGTGTCTATTTGGCTTTCATCAATCATCAGTAACCTTAAAGAGGTCCTCAACCCCTTGCCAGCTTCCCTTTGCGCGCTCCTCCCAGTAACTATCCTTTCCTGTCTTGAGCTTCCATACTTCCTCTCCCTCTGGAGCGTTCTCGACCTTGACGAACCATCGAGGCTTGTATGTCTCACCTCGCTCTTCGAGTTCTCGGCGTCGACCGCGCTGAGCTTCCTCCAGCTTTTGTTTCAGATCCTCAGCATCATCGATTGCGCCTTGTTCGTATGCGCGCTGATCAGGTCGCAAGCGACAATCCGTAGGAGGCAGTTTGCCCTTCTCGATCTCTGTAACCTCGTTCAAGCTGGCAGCAAAAGTTGTAAGACCAAATGTCTGGGCAGCATTTTCCACCAGTGGTCCAACACGCCAAATCTCCTGGCCGCCACCTTTGCCTGTTGTCTTCAAGCTGTTGGTCCATGTGCCTACCAAGCCGCTTCCTGTGTTTACTCCTTCGGGGTTGAAGATTTCAACACTGACATCCTCAATACGTCCACCCCACATGCCCTTGCTCTTGAACTCAACAGCAGCCTTGTGACCAGTACTGTCATTGACGACATGCATAGTGCCCACAGGCTCCACGTACTTTTCGCCCATAACCACGTTACGCAAGAACATAGTAGCAATATTCCATGAATATCGCTCCTCGGAGCCATTTGATAGACGTAGCACAATTCGAACACGGCCATCTGTCGTGATTTCAGCGCTCTTGCCCCAAAACTTCTGGCCGGGGGCTGGTGACTGGGAGAACGACCAGTTGGCTGAGTCTGCTTGCATAGCTAGGAGAAGAGGTCGATGCTGGACCTTCTCGACTAAGAGTCTGAAACCTCCAGGCACCTCCTTTTCGCTTCGAACCAGTTCAAAGGTTTCGCCCAGTAGAGGTGTGAAAGGCTTCCGGATAGCACGCTCTTTGGCTCGACCACTGCTGAACTGGGAGACTGCAAATGCTGCGACGAACAAGAGTCTGTCTGTTGGAGAAGATTGCTTTGCAGCTTGGTTTAGTAACTGTGCGTATTCCAGTTGTTCGGCCACCTTTTGGCACATAGATGACGGTTCGTTCGAGGTAACGGGCATACTGATGGTACTAAAATCTTTGCCAACATTTTTCCTAAAGAACGCAATCAAACTCGGTGCAGGTGCAGCTGCAGGTGGTATGGTTGATCTCCTGGTAACGGCTTGCTCAATAGGCAAAGGTGTAAGGCTCTTTGGTTTCGTGGGGAAAAGATGAGATGCATCGTCCAGGTTTGCTGTGTCATTCTCTCCTATAGACGACACAGAAGAATTGTCTCGGAATGAATCTTCCTCCTCGTCTTCTGCCTCTTCTGATCGTGAAGCTTCGTCTTCGCTGCCATCAATTTTAAGAACGGCTGAGTTGGCATCCTCGGCATCAAAGAACTCGTCTGCTGTCGAGACAGTGTCTATACTCTTCCTTGACACGCCACCTGCAGACAAGGGCACTGGCATGCGACGGCGCTTACTGTTGTTGATAAGCGTGGTGAACTCGGACACAACTGAGTCAAGGTCTGTCAGAAGTGATTGACAATGATCCTGCAGCGAGTTCTCCTCTCTAACGAGCCCCTTGGATTGTCTCCTCGAGTGGTTTGGCATATTGGCAGAGATAGTCGTAGTGACACCACCTGGTGCTGGTACTGCCAGAGCTGTTGGCGCTCCCAGTGTGGCAGGGGATATCGCAGGAGTGTTTGACTTTCTTCTCCAGAAGGAGCGCCTCTGTTCGGGAGGGGGTGTGAAATACGTATCGTTCTCGTCGATAGCACTAGTCGCAGCTCCAGGTGAAAGATATTGAGGACTGGTTACTGGTGGTGGTTTTGCCTGGGCTGTGACCTCACGGGTCAGGCGTCGAAGAGCATCGCGTGTACCAACCACGCGGCTAACCAGGGATTCGACCTGCTCCCATTCCCTGTCTTCTTGTGGAGAGGATTGATGAATAGGCTGAAGTTGGCGTGTATTGATTTTCAAGTGATCATTCTTGGGAAGATCCAGGGTCTCCAAACCCCTTGCAACGCGGCTCGCCTTTTCGAGCGCATGTGCCCAGTCCTGGAATTCCTTATCATTCGGGGCTCTCAAATGCCAGACTTCAGCGCCTGAATCGATGCTGATCTCTCTTCGTCGCTCATCTGCAGCGATGGCGGCTAAGCTTAGGGGAATAGCGCCTCGGAGCGCAGAAGACTTAGGATTATAGTAGTACGACAGAGTGCATGTCGAGTAGTCAAGCGAGAAGAATCTGCGAGCGTAGCCTTGTCCCTTCTTGCGACGCCTCTTGTGGAGAACACCAACATGGTAATTGCCTGAGCCAACCTCGCTACGACCAGAAATGGAGTTCGCGTTTGCTACGGCGTTGTGACTGTGAAGACTGTCTAATGAAGCAGAGGCAACCCCGTCGAGTTTAGGGCTACTGTGCCGCCCGAGACTCGTTTGGCTGGCTCCAGCTTTCGGTGCTTGAAGATTAGGCAAATGTGATGAAGTCTGAGGAGGTGCCCCCGTAGGATATGTCATTACCACGAAAGTCGCCGTCTTGGATGTCTGTTTCGAGAACGTGTTATCGAACACGAGGCCGTACATTCCGCTCTGGTCATGATTGACCTCGTACGTGCCGATGGACACCTTATCCGCTTCGCATTTACCAATCCATTTGATGGGTATAAATCCTTTACTTTTTAGCAGCTCTTGTGCGTTTGTATCTTTCTTCGAGAAGCGGGCAGACTTTCCGTCCGAGGTACCGCCCGACTCTTCAGTTCCATTATTCAGGTCTTCGGCCGTGGAAGATGCAAAAGTGGTGGCACCGCTGCCGGGATGTTTGACAATGCCAAAATTGCTGCAGTCATATTAGTACACAGCTTCATTCATGGGCCTGGGAAGGTTCGCGCTAAGCGGCACAAGATGGAGGTGCGTACATGGACTTCTTGTGAGGTTGTACGCTCCACGATAGTGTATTCCCTTCATCGACTTTGACCCAGCGAACAATATACGACTAGTTACGTGTTAGCCAGAAGTTCATGTCGGTTCTTCATATGGTGCCTGGCGCGCGGCATCTGTAATACAGGGGAGAGCTAGTAACATGCCTTGCTATGAACTTCAAGCTGCTCAATGCCCGCCATTTTGTATGATATTCTAGCGGCAACCAAGTTTTCGCGTTCGTCGAGGTTTCAAATATCGGGAAGCTCGGTAGACGAATTCGTGGTGGAGTTGAGGACCTTTAGCAATTGACCATGCCGGCTCGATCGATATTCAGCTTAGGTTTTTCGGAAGACCGGAAACTGCGGATTGGGGGATGGCTCTTGTTGTTGAACAAGACAGGTTTCGACAGTTGAAGAGAGAAGTTGTGTGTGCAGGGGGTGAAAGTGGCTGACAAGTCCTCCTTACGTCTGACTCTTCCTGGCATGCGTAGAAGCCAAGAGTTTTGCCTCGAATCCTGGAGGAGTAGAGGAGTATCCGTCCGCCGTATACGTGCGCTATACGTGGACAACTCGAGCACGTACGCACGAGGCAGCTACCCAACGACTAAGCTAGTGTTTGTGTAGTCGAGTCGTGGGCTCTGTATTGGGCCGAGCAGGGGCCTTGGTGGAGGGGTAGTATACGGAGAGCGAGGTTTCGCCTTACTGCTGACGTTGGAAACGGGGATTTTGCAGTTTGTACAGCCACCACAGCCACCAGGAGCCACAAGTCCAGTCCTTTTCTGGAAAGTCTTTGGTGACAGGGACGAAACTGTTGCGAGGATGCTGTTCGTTTCAAGTGGACAATTCGAGGGTTGAAGTGGTTGGGAGGACAGGGCGGGCGGAGGTTGGGGATAAAAGCACTGGCATAAGGGTGATGAAGGTGGCTGGAGGGCGGCAGAAGTTACACGATTTTAATGCGAGTGGATGATTGATGATCAAATATCACTGAAGGTGTCAGGAATGTGGAAGCTTGCAGAGGTGGATTTTGATTAAATACGAAAACCAACAAAGAGGACTTGCGATTACTATGTTAAGGTTCCTTGCCTCGGTAGGTTTGGTATGCGAGCGCAGCAAAGTGCTAGTATTACATGGCATGATATGACGTTGCATTCCACTTTATTCCGAGGCCTAGGGGTTCCATCATTTTGAATTCTGGGACTGAGCTGTAACTTGTGATGTTGCTAATATAATTACTGCTGTATCGTGATACACGTGCCACCGCTTGATTTATAGCTTCAACGTCTATGGGAACCCGATATCTTGCATACTGCATTCTCCGCCGATGTTCCATTGTCCAATGTCTTGGGTGGAAGATCATGTCGACTAGGATGATCCTCATAAATAGCTTCTCGGCCCTGAAGACTGTTCATTACCCCACGGGCAATCCTCATTCCGGGCCTTGCCGGTCAATCCGAGCTACAGTGAATTGACAGATGCTATTTCTGGCACGTTTATGGAGTAGTCTTTGTATGTCTGCCCGTTGATAGAAGGTAATGCTACCCGGAAGCCGAGCACGTAACTGAGGTGGCCAAGCACAAACTTCAGGACACCTAACGGACGAAACTGTATTCGACAATGTTTTATTGCAAAGGAATTAAAAGGCCTAACGGTTGGTGATCTTGTGTTAATAGCTTTGGGGAGTTTGTAAGGCATTTTATGGACCATGACATGAGACCTGTCGGCAGACCTTGTTTTTGTAAAAGGCTTCTGTCACAGGAATAATTCAGCCTTGATACGTCAATCCTCCGCGACCTACATACGAGGGTCTGCAAATACATGATCAACAATGATTGGCAACTAGCCACATTTTCACATAAACTAGACATGCCATGTATTATAGTGGTATCTCCCTTCCAATTGGGGCTTCATAATGAGGTTCGGTTGTATGCTAAATAATCACCTTCCAATTCTAATATAAGATATGGAAATAGAGCAAGCACTGTCTACGTATATGCAGACATGAACATTTTCACCTTATCAGCTCAATTTTTATTTTTTTTTGGAAATACAGCAATTATGGCACTGGTTCAGAACTGCAATATAGACTTTAACTATAGCATATAACAACTGATGTCATTTGGCAATGATCATTGCAATACAGTTCGTGCCATTTCATCAACGGACAACCACCCTCTCAAAGAAACAATCACAAATCACATCTTCTCAGCCCCAATTACCCTCGAGGTTCATCACTATTAGGAATCGATATCGGTTCTTAACTCAAACCCTGTCTCACCCACGCGACCTGCCCCTGACGCCCGTCGTCGAGCCAAGCACCAAAGGCCATCAAGACTCTTCTACTGGTGGATGGACGAAGTGAGCCCATGCCTAATCCTAGTTGGGATAGACAGACGGGCCCTTAAGCAGCCAGACCTTACCTTAAGTGACTTGTGGATCTAAGCGGGCAGCGAGATGGAACTCCACTGTGGTTTAGGGGACGAGCCTACGAGGAGGAATCTCGTCAAGCTAAGCCCAAGGTCCAGGCCAAGCCAGGGGCTTTTTTTGAGTTGGTATTTGGCTGACCCTTAGTTAAAGAACTTGAGAACGAAATTTCCATCTACCTCTAGTTATGTTGACCTGCTTTTCATTTTCCCCTTTTTATTCCTGGGCTCTGAATTCATGTTCAATCTCACAGTAAATCACTGAAACGCTGAGCCAGAGTGTGGCAAGTGCTTCTTCCCGCACCTGCATCCCGCCCGTCTCAAGGCACCTACCGCTGTGACCTGAATCGCACGGCGCAACAGAAAGGAAGTACCCTTTCTTGGTCAACTTTCATCTTTTCATCTCCTTCTTTTCAATCTCATCAACGACTTGAACCGCCTCGCATCGCATTGCATCGTTTCTTCTTTGTCCCTCCTTTCGCCTGCATTGTTGGTAATTAAGTGCTTTTCTTCATCCGCGACATCTACTTGACATAATTCTTTGCTTCTTTCTGCTGCCCGTCGACAACCCCCGTCCCGGTCTCCGGCCTCCGCACTCCAGACCCCGATCACCGCACTTGTCCTGCACGAGCCCTACGAACGACTCGAGACGGTTACACTGCGAGACAGGTTCCTTTGCTACTGCACATCTTCTAGAGATCACCGAAAACTTGATCTGTTAAGACCCGCCACCATGTCGAGTATCATGAGCAAGCGCCAGCAGGCGCGGAACGAAAAGGCCCTGCAGGATCTTGTGCAGAACACCCCGGGCAATAATATGTGCGCTGACTGCCACGCGCGTAATCCAGGTATGCTCCAGATGTACAACCAAGCTCATCCTGCGCCGGGTATACGAGATGACCGGAATTTGCTAACATCAATTGTCAATATCAGCTTGGGCATCATGGAGTGTACGGCCCCCCACTACATACGGGAACTGATCCAATACTAATATGTTTGTTAGTTGGGCGTTTTCCTATGCATGAGATGTGCTGCAATTCATCGAAAGTTGGGTACTCACATCTCCAAAGTAAAGTCCTTGAGCATGGATAGTTGGACCAACGAGCAAGTTGACGTGAGCAACAACAACAACCCGGGGATCGTGCCCAAAGAAAACCAATAGCTTACACGGTCTATAGAACATGCGAAAGGTCGGAAACATCACATCCAACAACATTTATAACCCCGAGCATCGCAAACCTCCCGTCCCGGTCGACGCTGACGAAGCGGATTCTGCTATGGAACGATTCATCAGACAGAAATATATGAATAATACTGTTAGTGGAACGGGAAAGCCTAGATCTCCTCATATAGGCGAAGGGACTCCTCCACCACTGCCGCCTAAGAACTCGAAGTTCGGATTTCGATCAGCTTCATCTATTTTCCCTCTGTCGTCCAAGTCGAAGAAGGACTCCAAAACCATTACAGCTGCGCAAGGTGGACGTAGCGAGTCTCCAAGACCTCCTAATAAACCATCAAAAGTGTTCGGCGCCACCTTAGATCTTGATCAACCGGATGACATGGAGCAAAAGCTGGCTAGGCTACAAGACATGGGATTTCAGGACGCCAAACGCAATGCTCTGGTGTTGAAAGGTGTTAATGGCAACATTGAGCGAGCGATTGAGACTCTTGTGCGATTGGGTGAGGGTAGTGGCCGGCCCTCACCTCTTCCCACCCCTTCACCTCGGGAACAGACTCTGCGAACATCAAGGTCTTTGACGCCCCTGACACCGAGTTCTGGCGGGCTGGGACTCGGCGCAGGTCTCAGCGTTCCCGCCCGTTCAGCTACGGACCGTCCCACTACTCCATCAAGTGCTTCGACAAACCCGTTTGATAACTTAGGAACGGCTCAGCCCCAGACGGCCCAGTCGACGGGAAGCCTTCATAACCGGAACCCATACGGTCAGACAAACCCATTCGGCGTGCCAGCCGCTCAACAGCAACAACCGGCAGATGCGTTCAGCCAGGCATTCCAAAACATGTCTCTCTCTCCCCAACAGCCTCTGTTCCCTCACCATACTGGAGGACCAGCACCACAGCAAGCACCACAGGCGACAGGATACCAACAAGTGGCTCCATCAGCGCCAACAACCCCAAGTGGCTTCTCAACTCTGGGCTTCAGTAACAACATGACATACCCACAGCCTGTCCAAGCGCAGGCGACTGGATATAATCCCTTTCTAGCGAACACCGCAGGTGCAATACAGCAACAGCCGCAACAAGGGTCCAATCCCTTCCCTCAAGTCAACACCAACCAAGCACCTGCTGGATACAATCCGTTCGCTCGATCCCCAACTCGAATCGCATCGGCAAGCCTTGGTCAGATACCAGAGCAAACGCAGAGTTCTTTTCAAAACTCATCTGTTTATCAGGGATCTGCCGTGTATCAGAGCCCAGCTCCTTTGAGCCCCCCCGAAACAAGCACGAACCCTTTTTTTGCAAATGCTGGTCAGCCTGTGGCGCAAACAAGTCAACAGGACTTTGTGCAACAACCTGTCGTGCAACAGATGCAGAGTCAACCTCAAGCAAGCCACAACCCCTTTGCCCAGCAGCAGCCTCAAATGTACCAGCAGCAGCAGTTTTACCAACCTCAGAGACCAGATAAGGCCTCGATCATGGCTCTTTTTAATAACTACCCTCAAACGGTACAGCAACAGCCAGGTGCGGCCGCGGCTCAGCCTTCATACCAGGTTCAGCAGGCCACACAATATACCCAGCAGCCAACCATCCCAGAAAACCAGCCCCTGCAAGCTCCAATGGCACCTGTGCAGCAGCAACCAAGTGTGCCTCAGCATCTATCATCTAGCACAAACCCTTTCATGAGTGGTGCGCCTTCTTCTGGCGTCGCTGGTAACCGAAATGCTGCGACCACTTCAGACCCATTTGCTGCAAGGAGCAGAGAGAGCATGAACCTTGGCCTTGACCTTGCGTGGACAAATGGGCGACACAGCCCAGATGCATTCGCAAGCCTCAGTGCACGACATGGATGATGGTACGAGACTAGAGGCAGTATTGGAATACGATATGTTCAGGATAGTACAAATGTGACACGGGAGATGTGAAGTACACTGTATGATAGTATTAACGTTGGTTCTGGTTGATTATTGGGACTATGTTATTGCCATTTGGCTATAGTCTTTCTTTTATGTACTCCAGAGCAGGGTGGTTGATAGGGACTGGTCAGGATTGCTGGGGTATGGCAAACCGGCCTTGACCGAGCAATTGAGGGTTGAAAGACGGCATTGAGGATAACATGGCATAATGGTGCGTATAGACGGAGGGACAGACGATAATAGACTTGCTGAGGTAGTCAGCGGTGGCTCAAGCATTAAGGGAGTACGGATGCGATATTCCTCCTCCTATGGCATTGGCTGTTGCTGAGTCAACTAATTTGAGCTTTGGCATTTTTGCGAGTAAAATGGCTCTGTCGAAAATGCCGTCTCTTCATGATACTGTTCATGAGTGTCAAACTCTGTTGGACTGTCTCCACATACCATTGGTCTCGTGAGTAACATGATGCGCCCGGACAACACCAGGGATCGAATTGAGTATCTCAATTGTTGATCATGTCTCTGGCTGCGGCAGAAATGCAGCCGAACATGGATGTTTTTGGTGATGGTCTCGGTCCGGATACGTACCCGATAGAAGCAAAACGCGGGGTTGGGTAAGGCACTAGGTAGTGGCACCACCACCTTGGGAATCTAGCACATCCACCAATCAACTTACACGACAGAAGGGGGTTAATCAGGCTGCTCGGAGATGCACATGCGTAGAGTTGGCCGAGAAAGTAGGTATCTTGGAACCAGCTTCTTCATTATCAAGGGGCGAGAACGGAATCATGAATATTTAGAGACAAATTGCGCTGGGCCACAGAATCATGATCGAATTAGGTGATACGACGTGGATGTTTAGAGCAGGATAAACTGGGTTTGTGGGTAACAAAAAGCTGTAACGGGGCCATTATCATGCAAATCCGGAAGAAGTCAGCACGCAATGTGTCTGTTATTGAAAAATGTGGCACAGCGGCAGCATCCAAAACCGAATACAGTGATTGCTGTACGGTAGAATGCGAAATTGAGGCGAGTAGGTTGTTGTGTAAGCGCTTGAGGAACTCTTATTATTGTGAGATGATTGCAGAGGATTCTAGACTCTTCGGACATGAGTGGCTGACACATTCGATGATCTGTGTGGGACAGTCTTGGAAACGTTGTGTGTAACGGTGCTGTGCAACCAAGAAGAATATGTGTGGTGTCTTCCAGGTGTCAGGAACCTTGAGGCCCTTGCATCAAAGAAGTGCCATGTTGGTCCCAAATTATCTTAACACTGTCTAAGTATTATCGTCACAAATGACTCTGTTACTAGGTTTTCTGCCATCTCCTAGGTTGTCATGGTACCTAGGCATACCAACTTACCTACTATACCCATTAGCCAAGGAGATTGAGGAGTAGCTGGGATAAGCGGGAAGTCAATTCCTTACTGTGACAATCAGCATCCTGAGCTTGGAACGTTTTGACGCACTGACAAGCTCAGTTCAGTGACTGTTGTCTGGATCAGACTCGTGGCCATGGATAACTAACCCAGACTATTCTCTCTACTATTAAAAAAAAAAGCACCTTTAGGTTGCTTTACATTATCTCAGTTACAATTTACAGTTCGACAGTCACTCTGTTGTCAACTAGTGTTTATCAACCAGTAGACTGGGCCATGTGCTGTGGAGGCGTTCGCATTAGTGCGAGACAGTGCGCCAAGTCGAGACAATGCTTAGCGGAGATGATTCGTATTTTCAAAGAATGAGTTGAGAATAATGATGATGATCATTATCATGAACTTACTACCCATTTGAGTTGATTCATTTGGCAGCGAATCTATAGAGTCTAATCATGTGATACCAAATGACGATATCAACGGGCACCGCATATTATTTCTACCCATTTCTTGAGTTTGGTTGGCCTCGGCTACCTCACATCAGTGGTTGCCAAGATAAGATAGTCGCACTGTACTTGGCCATGAGGTGTTATGTTACCCCGGCTGCAATTGTGGCAATCCCTTCCTCCACTGTGGACTGTGGACTGCCTGAGGTGTGCACAAAATTCCAGAGCCTCAGGTGAGGGGTCCACCCCAAACGCACTGTTCCCTCCGCCCCGAGCGCCCCGAAGTCACCAAATTCCTGGGTTCCTCTACTTCCTCGTTCTTACTTAACCTCACCGCTGCCCAAACACCAGAGATCTTAGGCTTACATCTAACACACAACGCATCCAAGACACATTCTCCACGAATTACTCAAAACACCGTCGCAAACATCTTCGCACGTCTCCACAACTTACTCCTCCACATTCGCCTCGAAACAAACAACACACGAATTCTTTAAAAGGATTTCTAACCCGCTGGTCTGAAGAGCCATCTCACCACACGCTATCAATCAACTTCTGCCGATCAACACCCTCGACCCTTACCGAACTATATCAACTCTAGTCGATAACCCGGAATCATCATCAGAAATGGCGCCAATGAATAATCAGAATTTGAATTACAGTAGTAATTACGGCGAGGCCGCTGCCCAGAAGGTCAATGTCCTTGCCTCTTGCTACCTCGTCGACTCTGCTGCCAACCTCAAGGGCCTCCACTACTGCACTACCGGGGTTGCAGGTATGTTCTCTCCTTTCAACACCAAGTCCTTATCATAGTACTAACTCTACTACAGGGGCCGAGTGGTATTCCTGAGGTCCCTTCCTCAGGACTACCCTCCCCTCCAACAAGCCCCCCCCTCGCCGCACTAACCTCGTCTAACGAGCTCGCCCTTCTGCCCAAGAGCAAGAAGCGCGAGATCCCAGGCCGGCGCCTGGGTCGACGAGGGGGGGCAGCACTTTCGATCAGGGAAGAATGTGAGAGATTCTTTTGCGAGTCCATGAAGACGACTTTCCACGGTGAGAGGAATTCGTCCATGAATGGCTCCGGCCTGTCTGGTGCTTTTTTACCAACGCCGCCGTCCGATGACCGGCTCCCCGAACACTTCAAGCCTGTTTCTGATGACAAGCTACCTGCCTACAATATTACCGCTTGGCTGGAGATGTGGGACTATGCCGGCGGAGCGAGCTTCCGTGCCTTTGTTGCTGATGACGGAGAGGAGAAATCTCTCTTTGTTTTCTTTGATATCGAAGGCGTACTTGGCCGAGACCTGAAAAAGGCGTAAGTAACACTGTTTCAAAATCTTTGTCCAAATGCTAAATGCTTGGTAGTCTGATGGCACTTATCGAACTGGCCGACGGTCCTCTGGACTGTGCCCATATTGTCACTTGCATAGATAGACGCATCCCTGCGGACGACGTCCACTCTTTGACAAAGAGTCTACAGTGGGTTGGCTTCGACATGGTTACTCTAGACCACTGGGCTCATGGTCTTGATGTCACGAGCAAGAAGTGGATGTTGATGGGTATGGAGCTATAGGCATCAGCGCTTTCCTGTCTTTTATGGAGTTAGGGAGCGGATATATTTCCTTAGTTTCCGCTGTGTCATGTTTCGTTCGTTGGTGTTTTCCAAAATTTCGTCTGGAGGCTTGCTCGGCGATTTGCTATGCTATTCTTGGAGAGATCTGGTAGCATCGGGCGTTTAGTCGCAGGAAAAGTTCGACGGCCCCAAGGCTTTTGGCGCATCTCTCATTTTCTTTCGACTTTAAGGGTGTAGGAGCTTAAAGGTATTTGTGTCATTCTGTATCTTTCGCGGTGATGACTTTCAATGTAGTACAAACCTGCTAGGTAGTTGAGATAATACTAAAACCATTGTGTGCAAGTCAAAAAGTGTCTATTATTTGTTGTTTTGTTCTATCATTGATGGTTCTAAAATCATTCCTCAAATTGTCTAACTTTGAGACCCTTTTCCTTCAAGTAGTCCTTTACCTGTTTAACGGTGTACTCGCCGCGGTGGAACATACCGGCACCCAAAGCAGCGTCCGTAGTAGTCTTCTCAAAGACTTCCTCGAAATGAGCCGGGTTACCAGCACCGCTTGAGGCAATGACGGGGATCTTGATAGCTCCCTTCACCTGGTTGATGAGCTCATGGTCAAACCCACTATTGGTACCGTCCTTGTCAATGCAGTTAAGAAGAATCTCTCCGGCTCCCATTGCTTCAACGGCTTGGGCAAGCTCGACAACATCCATGTCACGAGTCTCACGACCACCCTTGATTGTGCAAGCGTACCAACAGTATTCCTCGCCCTTAGGACCAGGGAACTGTGTCTTTATGATGTTGTGACGGGTGGCATCAGGCTTGGGAACATAGACACGCTTGGGATCAACGCTCACAACGACGGCTTGGTTGCCATAGGCGCGCGAGATCTGCTCAATGGCAGTATTGCCGAAGAGCTTGCGGCCTATAGAGTAGTACTCCTCAGCAGCAAGAACGGCATCGGAACCGATTGAGACCTTGTCAGCGCCAGACTTGAAATACATGCTAGCGATCTCAAGCGCCGACACCTTTGTGCCGTCAGTATCCATGGTGTCACGAATACCACCGCCGATAGTCAAGGGCACAAAGACGGTGCGAGACGTTTGACGAAGAATCTCGAGCATAGGGAGATCGGCAACAGGGCAATCTCGGAAAGAAGTGATGTTAAGGAAAGTCACTTCGTCGGCGCCGGATTCGTAGTATTTCTTAGCCATCTCGACAGGCTTGCCGAGGTTTCGCACGTTGCGATCATCACCCTTCTCGCGAACATCGTACTGATCACCCTTTGTAACAACCAAGTCACCCTGGTCATTTGTCCTCACATCTAGGCAGGCTATGACTCGCCGTGTTAAGCTGTCCTCGAACTTGATCGGGGCATTGGCGACAGCCTCATCAACCACGGTACCAAGATTCTTCGCGCCTTCACCTGTGAGGAAAGCCCTGATGGTTTTTAAACCTGCAGTACCAGACTTTTCGGGGTGAAATTGGGTTGCAAAAATGTTTCCCTTCGCAATGGCGCCTACGAAAGTCTCGGTGCCATAGGTTCCAGTAGCGACAGTCCATCCCTGGGACTCAAGCTCGCCCGGCTTGTAGGGGCATTTGTAAGAGTGAACATAGTAGTACTTCGAGTCTGGTTGAAGATCGTACATGGCTCGTCCAGCTGTGAAAGCATTGTTCCACCCGATGTGGGGGACGGATTTACTTGAGTCTTCGAAACGGTCCAAGGAAACTGGAACGACTCCGAGGCCGGGGACATCGGGGTCCTCTACAGAACCCTCGAATAGGGCTTGTAAGCCGACACATACAGCGAAGAATGGCTTTCCATCAGCAATGTGCTTTCGAACTGGCTCAAGATAGCCAGCTTGGGACAGTTGGGATAGACAATGACCAAAGTGGCCGACACCGGGGAGGATGAGTTTCTAAAAACGCATCAGTCATGGTGGACAAGAAATTGAATGGAAGTATCGCCAAACCTCTGCCTTTGGAACGTCCTCCGGCGATCTGACCCATTCTACTTCGTAGCCAGACTTCTCAATGGCATTTACCAGGCTCCTGATGTTGCCGGCGACATAGTCCAAGAGATGAACAGTGGGCATTGTACCCTAGATATGATGGTAAATATATAAAGAAGATAGAAGGTATAAGGACCAGATGTTGCTTTGGAAAGGTGAATGGTGACTGATATAGCACGATGTACGACCGGACAATTGTAGCGGTAGCTGACTCTATATCAAGTCCAGGGGTGTTTGAAGTCGTCAAGATAAGTGTGACTGTTCAAACCCCATGAGACTCATTGAAATGTTATAACAGCGACAGCGGGGCAATCGCGAGTCACAGAAACTGCCCCGCCTGATCCCTGTAATTCTGGACTTTTCAGAAAGTGCCGCCTTTGACCGACTTCCAGACCCTGGACATCTCCCAATTGGCAAGTACCTTTACCACAAGCTAAAGTTTGTGACTGCATGTTTACAGTTTGTCAACAAAGCTATATGGCTTTTTGAACTTATCTCCTCTGGCTTATGTTTTCTTCTTCTTTCTCTATGAACACGACCAAGTTATGAGTACAGCATTATAATTCTATTTGTTCTCATTCTCTTTCTTAAGCATCTAGTAGCTGTCCCTGCCCATTCTCTGAGCATACTATGGCTTCGTTGGACGAGGCGAGATTGGCAGATAAGGCAGCAATTGTCAACATTGAGGAACAGCTTGGAAGGGACGAACAAGAAGAGTGGGAGTACGAATACTCGACCACCGAAACAGAGGTACTGTTACACCTTGGTCTCAAGATGCCTATCATGCGCAACCAGCTAACTTCTTGCCAAAGACATACTATTTGACTGTCGATCTTTCATTTCCAGAATTCAAGGACCGACAGCCAAGAGCGCCTCACCACAGCCGCGGCGGGTATTACAAAACCTGGCTCGATCACAATCCTAGTTTGAGAGGTGTTCATGCTGGGGATGATAATGATGACGATAACGACAATGAGCCACTCCCAGAACGAGAGGCTGATGACGATGAACCTGAAATCGATCCGGCACTAAGCAACGACAAAGATAAAGGCAAAGAAGTCGACAGAGGTGAGCCAGAGGACGACACAAGAGACGATGTGGATAAAACACGCGGTGAGAATGAAAATATCCAGATTCTCGAGCTACATTCAGAAAAGCCGGTCATATCATACAAAGGGCGCACATTCGAGGGATCGTGGGCGGAAGTCATTGGCACCGAAGCTATCTTTGCGACACGCGACAGCGATCGCCCCCTCCCCGCTCTGCGCCATCTAGATGGAAATATTGATTTTCTCGGCGCATGTGCGTCGAGAATCGCCACCAAAGAGACTGTGGTCAAGCCAAAAATTATTAGAGAGGATCCATTGGCCGCTATCAGGGAGGAATGGAACATTCGAATTCCTGTTGGAAAAGACAGGTCAGGAGAAAGAGCTGAACAGACACGGTTTCTAGAAAACTTGATGGCGATCAAGAAGAGGAACAAGGAGAAGGATCAGGTCACCGTATGGGCTAAAGACGGCGAGGGTCAGGACTTCAAAGACAATCGAGACCCTGACTATAAACCTAGGCGAAGAAGAAGATTGCTCAATGAGGATGGAGAGGAAGTCATTCCAAAACGCGAGAGACGACGTGCAAGTGGGCGTAGAGGCGGCCGTCCCAGACTTCGACCCGGGGTTATTCGTGGACGAGGTTCAACGGCCCCAACTCCATCGGCAACTAGAGATCTGGAAAGTACTGTACATGAAGGGAATATGTCAACTCCTACTCCAAGCAGATGGAATGAACTGTATGGAAGAGCGGATGAATACATGGACCATTCTGACGACGAGGATGACACGGATGAAGGAGATGAAGAAGAAGAGGATGAGGACATGGCAATGGCAGATTGAATGACGGCAATAGTTGAACTCCAGAAGATGGAATATCTAGTTGACATTTAGCGCATAAGATTATGATACCCGTGGTGAATTGTCGCCAAGAAATAATAATAAAACTTCATATACCCTACACTTCTGTTTTACGTGTTGAGCAGGTTGTGAGCATACACATGGCGAAGCTACAAGGCTAACGTGTGGCACACTTGAAGACCGCACGAGGTTTGCGATCAAGTTGTCATTGGTTAATGGGTCTTGGAGTCAGCCTTATGCACATGGCGGAAACTCCGAATACGGTGGTCCATCGTACAAAGTTCCTAGAATTATGTGGTGTTGATAGATTTGGTGATTTGTTGGGTAACTAGAGATCTTTCGTTAAGCGGGATTTCTCGATCAAGTCATTCATCGATTCCACGATCTATCCAGGGTGAGAACTTAACACAGCAAAGTCCGCGTATATGATACTGCCAGCTGCGTTATGCAAGAACACATTTGAAAGTTCGGAGTCTCCTTTGTAAGATCAAGGCTATTTGAGGGCATATGAAACTGTCACAGTCCATAACACAACACTCGTGCCGTGACCTTGTGAATTGACGAGTGATCATGAGTCTACCCCCAGTGTCTTCGATTTTCGCATCTGCTGCTCCAAATCCGACACAAGTCATTCACCTGCAGCTGGAGGGACTTCATTGAAGTACTGTGACTCGTAGGCACAAGAGTGATCGTGTCACCCAGCACCAGTTCCCCCACATGTCTCGCACGTTTATATATTCTTTGCCGCAGATGCACATCTGTTGGGGAATGTTTAATCTGACGGTGAACAAGATCCTGTTATCTTTCTTAACTATAGATCATGGGAACGACAGTTGAGGGTGTCGTACTCGGGACTGTAGGTAAGTAAGTACACCCAGCACACCCTGGTCACTCTGGCTGAATTCCCAGTCTTTCGGTCAACAAGTGGTAGATACTTTATGCTGAATGGGAAATAGGGCGGGTTTGAATGTATCCGTTACACGATCTTTGATCCAGTCGGCCCATTCCAGAACTGCAAACCGGGGTTGCAGATGGATCTTGGAGGCTCAGAAAGGGCCCAGCAAGAGGGGAATCCTGTCCATGTTGCGCAAAAAGAGGGGTGCTTGCGCTAAAACACGATCAAGGAACAGTCTGGGCAGGGCTGTGATGTCGTTTCTTATTTGCTGCAGCGGATCAGGTCAGTACCTAAGGTACCCGAGTCTTGAACTGTACAGAAAGAATGTAACGCAGGCGTGAAACGTTGGTGAAGAGAGTTTGCGAACAAAATCTAAATTTGTCGTATCCTTCTCACTATAATAATTACGCGTCGGCAGTTCTGTAGTAGACACTTCCACTTGAGGCTGAGCAAGAAATCTCGGTACAGAACATCCATAAATGGACATATCCGCTTTGCTTCTACCCCAGACTTGACGTATTCGTACTCATCATCCAAGCCCAAACCCCATACCTTAACCAGACATCTATCGTCAGATACGCCAGAAAAAGAATGCTATCAAGTACACTCTTGCAAGTCTGCAAATGCAAACCGTGTACCTACTGCAGCTCCATTTCCTAAAGTGTAAAAGTATCTGTACCTGCATCCCCACCACCCTCCACCGGTTACGTCTCACCAACACTCCGCCAATCGATACCCTTGCCCTGCCATCAAATACGCAGCGACCAAAAAGTATCCCGTTCTAGACTATGGCGCGCGCTTCTTTTCTTCTGTCGACTTAGCGGTAGGTTTTGTCTCCCTTCCCTCTATTCTACTCTTTGTCCATCCTTTACCCTAGCCTGGCCTTACTCCTCCTCCCAACGACATGCCGCGAGCGGTGTCGTACTTCTCTCGTTCGTTCGTGATGCTCATATAGCCGGCCTATCCTGTCTCATTCTTCTTCCCGGCCTCACTTCGATACTCCCCCGGCTTGTCGTAGGTCTTCGAAATCGAGTCTCTTCAACTTCAATTGCTGCGCAAACTACGTCCATGGGCCCTTGCAGTTCTTTATCGCTACAGCCATGATTTGGTTACGCCGCTTCACCATATTACTCTCTTTCATGCTGCTTATCTCCTTTGGCGCATGGCTGCTTCCCCGTATACTAGACCCAACGACGAAAGGCCCCGAGAGGCGCGCCAGAGATCGACGATGGGTGAACAGCAGCCCGTACTTTCTGGATCGTCAGGCCTGTCGCTGGATTAGTCTGTGCGGACTACATCACTTGCGCAGTGATCCTGCCTCTCGTGGGAATAATGAGGACGAAGAACCAGAATGGGGAGAGCTCAAGCGCCGCTCTCTTGCTTGGGAGCCTGATGAGATTCCCCGTCAGAATCACAAGAGAGATATCAATCAACGACGCAGGATCCTTCGCGATATCCCCGACTATGTTACAAAGCATGCGCCGTTAGTTCACCTCTACTCTGGGGAAGAGTTTTGGCCCTCGGATATTCGTCAGCACGTAGAACATATGACTGCCTACGCCGATGACGAGCCTATTAACTCGACTGAGAAGTGGACTCTTCATAACTTGCACGAGCTGAATAAGTATTCTGGCAAGATCACTCTCCGAAGTGATGACGATGTCGAGTCTCGTCCCAATTGGCTGCACAGCCATTATAACGTTCCCAAACCGTTTCCTGACGACAAAGACGATGACCAAAACCGCGATATACCGGTAGGAAACCCCGGAGGAGAACCCGAAGCCCGGGAGCCCAGCACCTGGTATGATGTCGACAAAACACGGCCTGTCCATAAGATTTCTGACCCTAGAAATCGCAAACTTCAGAATCGCCGCCGTTCGGAGTCCAACAGTCACAAACCGGAGGCCAATGGCTACTCAGCAGCTCCCGCAGTGCTTGTTGTGGTTGATAAGGGGTCAGGCATTGTTGACGCCTTCTGGTTCTTCTTCTACTCCTACAACCTCGGTCAAACTGTCATGAACATCCGGTTTGGTAACCATGTGGGTGACTGGGAGCACTGCATGATCCGTTTCGAGCACGGCATTCCCCGTGGTGTCTTTTTCTCAGAGCATGAGGGTGGGCAGGCGTACGCATTCGAAGCTGTCGAAAAGCGTGGTGACAGACCCGTCATCTATTCAGCTGTGGGCTCCCACGCAATGTACGCGCTACCAGGAAACCATGCTTACATCCTGCCATTCAAGCTTCTCAAGGATGTCACGGATAAGGGACCGCTCTGGGACCCCTGTCTTAACAATTACGCATACCATTACGACTATACGAAAGAGGACAATCATGACCTGGACGAACAACACGAACCTCTGAGTCTTGTTCCCGCGGCATCGAATCCTCATGCACCGACATCTTGGTTCCATTATCAAGGGCATTGGGGTGACGAAGTCTACTCTCTTGCTGACGCCCGTCAGTGGCGTTTCTTCGGTCAGTATCACTACGTCACTGGCCCAGATGGACCCAGGTTCAAAACTCTCAATCGTACAAAAATGTGTCAAAAACAGAATTGTAAAATTCTCTACAACCTAGATCCGAAGAACACATGGTACTAGATGGGGATGTTCGTCAGTCGATTCTGTGTTGCACTACGTGCAACTGGTACAAGTGCCACACCTATATTATATCCTTGATTTCTTCAAGTTGAACCGGAGTTTGACGTAGCCAACCTATGTGGCGGATCCAAAAGAATTAGTACGTACGTAGATGCATGCTTATCCGGCAGTGGGTGAACCCGAGGGTCTTAGCTGGGAGGACCGGATTGTTCGGCATTTGTTAGATGGGATACGGCGTTACGTCAGGGGTTTCTCTTGGGATAGATTCTTTTCTTCGTGCCTGGTTCGTGAAGAAGCAAACTGGCGGCCTACAACGTACACACTGTTATGTTGGATGGGATGATTATGGGATTTGATACCCAGATACCGCTTTTGTTAGATGCCCCAACTTAGATATGTCGAAATTTTCCTTTTATGGTTATGAAGTATAGAATTTAAGTTATTAACTCAGCCCCTGTATGGTACCAAGAATGGTCGATGCCAGCGTGTGAAAAGTGTCACATTCGTCGAGGATGTGGACATGTTGCACTCCTCGATGACCGATAAATGTCATACTACAGACAGAGTCCGACAAAAGCTAGTATAGCAGCTTCAGTAAGCGGTGGTGTACGTAGGATATTGAATCTATCCGATACTTGTGTAAACTTCAAATTGTTTGAATTGCTGCAGTCGGCATACTCAAGCTGTGTCAGCCATTTTAACGCATAAACTATGATGAGACGTTTCGCCTGCTGGCCTCTCAACTATAAGCCATGATGTTAATAACACAGTTTCTGTTTCACTTGTACATGCGTTACAACTATGATAGCTGCAGAAGAATCCTAGAAAGGCATACATTTGCGCAAGTGGTCCCTGAACTCAGTGTTTAGATGAACCTGGCCTTCTCCTCGTCGCCTAGAACTTGACTCGGTTCTTCTTACTTCTGAAGGTGAAGCATGAGTCCAAGGTCCTCACCATACATGATAGTCGTCCACTCTTAGGTGGAGATGAGTTTAATGCACATGCCAGAGCGGTCAAGGTGATGACCAGCACGGGAGTTTCCTGGAGGTTCCACTCAACAAAGCCTCTGTTTGTATTCAGCAATCATCTCTCGTGGGTGGCCAACACACAGCACCTTAGAGATCCTTGTCAGTGCAGTAGAGTATTGTATCGGTCATGGTGTGGCATTCGACTTGAGCAACCCATGGTAAGTACGACAGCAATATCATTGTCTGATGCCTCGTTGTGATCGAGGGCCACAACTACCAAACGGGCCTGATAAAGTGCCCATAGATCTTGATCATAGTCATCTATTGCACGGCGTATGTGTCCTAACTCGGTAACACAGATACAGCTTCGGCCTGGTTTCAGGCGGTCTCTGAGAAGGCCGATGTCAGGACTTTTACACACGATTTTTGTGAGTTCATAACTGCGATAGGTGGATGTAAGCTGTCATGAGTTGGCCAGTGGCTTGTGTCCAGGAAAGTCTGATCCTGTCGAGGGGAAGGTCTCGAATGGATGTGGCTACAGACTCGACAAGATCGTGAGACTGTCATGAATCCGATGGCGTTGGATTATTTCTTGAAACCCACTACAGGAACTATATCAGCCTAATGATGAATATTCGTAGGACAGCAAAAGCTACAGAGCGGTTCCCAGCGTGAACTGACCGATAAGGACATTAGTTTTGCGATACCGTTGTGTATGTCATGCCTATATTTACGGTTTGTATGTAATCATCTACAGTTGTTAAAGGTGCCTGTACCCCGGTAAGGCATGGTATCGTCATCACAGAGCGTCAACGTCCTGCTAAGGGCAGTGGGAGAAAATGTCACTCTAGTGATACACAAACTCTAAATGTGATGGTGTTACGGTAAAAATAAGGTTATGCAGGACGACTGGATACGATCTAACTAGCTCGGTCGTGCTATCATTTAACGGTGCATATAGATAATCGAGATAGCTAGAGTATTAAGCTTTCCTTTATTCGTATGAGATCTCGCTTGAGTATATTAACCGTAGAGTTATGTAGATCAAAGATGGGCCACTGGCACGGTGTTGACGGATTCTTGACAGTCAATGAATAACAAAACAAGTTGGCGTTTCTGTTTGGTGTCTGGTATTGTGTTGTGTTGAAAGAATGAGGCCAATGCCGCCGTTATGTCTACCTCTCGGAAGCTCCGTATCCGAGAACGATCCTTGTTGTCCCCTTCTCCTTACTGATTGCTCAAACGGGACATGTCAAAAGAGCTAGACCAGAGCGGCTGCGTTGCCCCTGTTTTCCTGCCATCCTTCAGTATCGATCAATGAAACGCAATCAGACGACGCTGATCTTCGTCGGGAATGGGATGCTCCTATGTAACGTGGCCAAAGCTTTTGCAAGGCCAAGAGTTGTCCTTTTAGGTTGCCCGAGGTCAAGGAGTTTCACTCAAGCACACGGCAGTGGATTCAGCGTGAGAGCATCTATTCCTCTTTAGATGCCGTTTCCGAATTCTTGTTTTAGCGCTGATGTTTGATGCTGTTGGTTGCACCTGATCGTCTATCGACCTACATATATTCTCGAGCGGTTGGATGTGGTTGAGGTGATATGTCGTTATGGCCTCCTCAGTCGGGCTCAATATTGAGGACGTAGGTTCTCGGGAGGGTTGACTAGTCACAAGCTACAGTATGCAGATACATTGCTTATTCTGTGTGCCCAGAGTTTAGTTTTGCTCTTTACGTTGAGGCTTGCGAGAACAATACAGAGGCTGAAATGGATCAACTAGCTATCGGTTGTATTAACCCTACAAGACGAACCGCTACTAAAGTGATATGTGCATCATATGTTTTGGTGTCGCTTGGGCAGAAGAATTCCCCTATTATTTGATGGGGAACGGGAAAAGCGAATAGTCCCTGCAACCGTCGACGGAGATGAGTGGAGGCGCAGCTAGCGAAAGGAACTGAACCTGGCTTCTCGCAACAGGAACTCGAACTCCTGCAAGCTGAGCAAGGGTCAGGGTTGTATGTTATTCTTTGCCGTGGAAGCCAATGAGAAGAGGGTATCGTGGTGAGCTGAGAAAGTGTGCTCCATCAGAGCCCAAGTTGTCTCTCTTCTCAATCGAAGCTCATAATCGAGCTCAAGCTCAAACCACAAAGGGCAGATGGGTGATAATTAGTGTCTCCGGGTGTTTCTCCCTGATGCAGTAGCGCCTATAAGGGTCAAAATTCTTCAACACAGGCGACGGATCGAGCCAAGCAGTGGACATGGTGGTCTTGTTGAATACTGTTGACAGGGGTCCACCATTGCCGCAACCACCAGAGAACTATCCAAGTCAAGTTAGTGCCGATGTTTCGAAGAACAAACCGGAAATTTTCAGGCGGGAGGGACGGTATTTGTTCTTGGTACGGCTCTGAAGTTTTTCGTATGAGAGACTTTGATGAGAGTCAGGCAAGCCAGAGGCCATGAAAGGGGTTGAATCATTAATTATCGGTAACCCGACTTTGTCGTCCTTGGTCATCTTTGGAAGCAAGCTGCAGGGCACGTCAAGGGAACGGTCGGTGCATCGAGAGAGAGTCATGTCGATCATGGCTGATGGGCGTTTTTAGGGCTTGAGTCAGTGTCAGTGGCGGCCATCAGTCGCTGAGCTATGTATCAAGAGTGTCTAGAACAGCCTGACTTTAAACAAGAACCACATGGTAAGTTTAAGCACGGTCTTCTAAGCATATAAATCCACAGCAAGAAGTAAGACACAGACCAGAACATGAAGCAATTCTTTGGATAATCGTGAGCTTCATGTTCAGCTTTGACCTTGAAGCGGCAGCACCGGCATGGCATTGCATGTCACGGCACCCACCCACCCACACCTCGTGGTGGATGGGGTTCATTATGAGAAGCGACAAGCGACGCATCATCTGTTGCTTCTGGTTCGCGGGGGGTTGAATTGGATTGTTTACACTGGAGAGGTGCACAGGTACCTAAGGTAGACAGACTACAGTACCTACTTATCTAGTCTACTGTGGTCAAGTGGAGGTTTCTAGCCTGCGGGATGTCTCCCAGAGTCGTATCGCAGCTGGAGATTGAGGCAAAAGAAAGAGAAAGAAAAGACGAAGAAAGAAAAAAAGAGGATCACATCAACATTTCACAATCGGCTTTTCAACATCTCAACCACCAAAAACGATGTGGTGTTTCAAGGGGCTTTTGGGCGACCTAGTCCAGTGCCGGGAACGGGGATGAACCTGGGAACGACAAGGCTAGGAGCTGCTACCTGCGACGTACCATTTTGGTATATTTCTGGGACTGTTTTGGTCTTCTCTTGAACATTCAATACCTCGAGGGAACCCAAGAAGCTATCGCCGGGAACGGCATCGTTTAGAAGCACAGATTCTATTGGTGCACCAGCTTCCCTCCGCCGCCCAGCATCCACTCTCACGCCAGGCGCCCCATTTCCAGTCCAGGTGCTGGGGCTAGGCTCCCGGCCACTAAAATATGGAGCTGACCTGGCTGTAAGTCCAAGTACAGCTCGCTAGCACATAATAAAAAGTTGGGTATCGAGACCCTGCACTTTGCGACGAGGAACTAACAGACGGGAACCCCAGGGAGCTGTTCCTGCTGTGCCGTTCCATTCAGTGCCCCAAAGGCTCATCCCGTCATAAATCGTACAGTGACCTCAGGTTCCATTAAGTTAGCCCTCTTTTTCTTTCGCCCATGCCCATGTCCGCCCATGTTGCGCCTGTCATGGATGTTGTTGTTAATTAATAAATGACCCGTCTCTTCTCTTCTTCCCTGTCTCAGAAATACTCTCTGGCTTGGCTTGGTTGGTCCGCTCTATCTATACAGTCCTTTCGCCTATCCAGCTCTATCGACTCTTTCCCCCTCCACACCCAACATACGCAACTTAAATCGAGGCACTTCTCTTGAGGCAACGGGAAACGGATTGCTCTCCTATCGAGACACTTGGTTTTACCACTTACGCCGATACCGTCGAGGCTTCTTCACTCGCACCACCCGGACCGATTCTCCTATCGAATACATAGCTCAAACCCCGAGTTTCCGGCTGTTTTCGCGACCTCGTCTGGCGACTCGCCTCATGCTCTTGTAACAGCATTGACCTTGACCGATCCTTAAATCTCTCACTTCGGGCTTCTGTTTGATCTGTCTCACTCACTCGCTTGCGATAACCGAAACGACTTTCCGACTCCATCGAGAGACGGCATCCATTTTCGACTGTCTTGCATCTCTACTCCCAGTCAACCTCACCCTACGCCACAATTCCACCTCAAACCCCCATAATGTGCTTTGGAAGTCGGGATAAGGGCGATCGCGGTCTTGCGCGATCTCGTGATATCGACAAGCAGCTTCGCCAGGATGAGAAGAAGCTATCCAAGGAGGTCAAGCTCCTCTTGCTAGGTAGGAATGGTCTGGCCGCGCTTTCGCACAAATGAGACTGACACGCCATGCGCGTCCAACAGGTGCTGGAGAATCTGGAAAGTCAACTGTCCTCAAGCAGATGAAGCTTATTTACTCTCAAGGCTTCAGCAAAAATGAGAAGCTGGAATGGAAGCCCGTCATCTTTAGCAACATTGTTCAGTCTTTCAAAGTTATTGCCGAAGCAATGAATGAGCACGATCTCCAATTCGACAACCCCGACAACGAGGTAAGTCAAGCTCTTCTTCCCCACTATGACTGCCGAAGCCACTATTCCGACGAGAATTTTGAGTGAGGCGGTTGAGTGAGACATCCCCAATTACTAACAGAAGCTACAGAAACATATGGCCCACATCCTTGTCGACCACGAAATTAGCCCTCACGACCCTATGCCTGCTGACTATCTTGAGCCCATCAAAGCCCTGTGGGTCGACAATGGTGTTCGAGCGGCCATTGGGATGGGCAACGAATATGCGTTACATGACAACCTAACCTAGTACGTATTGTATCATGGCGTGGCATGAAAATTCTTGGCGCTAACATATTCCAAAGTTTCATTGAGGACATCGATAGACTCTGGGGAGAGGACTATGTCCCCGATGATCAAGATCTTCTTCGATCGCGATTGCGAACTACTGGTATCACAGAGACCATCTTCGACCTCGGCCAACTGACCTACCGAATGTTTGATGTTGGTGGCCAGCGTTCAGAACGAAAGAAGTGGATTCACTGCTTCGAGAATGTCAACTGCCTATTGTTCTTGGTCGCAATTAGCGGTTATGATCAGTGCTTGGTTGAGGACAAGGATGGGGTCAGTAACGAATGAAACCAGACAGGAAGCTACGAATACCCTGCTAACAGTGACACAGAACCAAATGAATGAGGCGCTCATGCTTTGGGAGTCGATTGCCAACTCCCATTGGTTTGCCAGATCAGCGCTGATCCTCTTCCTGAATAAGATGGATCTGTTCAAGGAGAAGCTCCCCAAGAGCCCTATTACGAATCACGGGTTCACCGATTACCACGGACCTAAGGACGATTATAAGGCGGCGAGCAAGTACTTCCTGGACAAGTTCAAGGCTTTGAACCGAAACACCGAGAAGGAGATTTATGGCCATTTCACCAATGCTACCGATACGAACCTGCTCAAAATCACTATGGCCTCAGTCCAGGACATGATCATCCAACGCAACCTCAAACAGCTCATTCTCTAATCCAGCATATTCTCGACTCGGAACTTGTTATACGGAGACACCCGACATTTATCAAGATATTCACGACTATAAAATGGGGGTCGGATATTCCCCGGGTGATAACTCGGCCTCAGCATCATGTCTTCATATGTCATGATCTGGTGAAGATATATCAGTGCTGTCGATCAGGACTGCATTGCTTCCTTCTTCTGGATTGTACTTTTTTTTTTTTTTTTTTTTTTTTTTTTTTTTTTTTTAAACCTCATTACCGACTCGGGCCAGTCGAACCAGCGACATGTTTACATGCGCTCTATATGTCCCTCTATGCTAATTCACCCAGTTGTCGGAGTCGCAGGGACCCCTCTCACACGGATGCAACCCAACACTTGATTGCCTCCCATGGTAATACTGGCAACATGGTCTGAAGACTTGCCCGGGCCGCAGTGCATAAGTCAAAGCAGTCAGAGACGGGTCATGACTCGCCAAGGCAAAGTCACCAGGTGCATCAGGGCATCAGTGGAATGATAGCGGAACGACCATTTTGGCCGAGTTGTGTTTTTTGTGCATTGCATTGCATGATACCTAAGGCGTACCAGTGGATTCATTTCGGTGTGTCTGTTTTTTTCAAAATCGATTGTTCTAAAAGCAGCAGAGCGGCGGGCTAGCCATCCCTTATTTCTTTTAGTGCTGTTAATGAGGCGTATGATATAAACAACGAGGGGATTGATCGGTTGATTGATTACGTATGTATAGATTAGAGTAACATAACATAACATAACATAACATAACATAACATAACTTGATACTCAGGTTTAGATCCTTGGCATCAAGTCACTCGTTGTTGGCGTATTCACACCGTGACGCGAATCTCTCGCCCTGGATCTGCTGAAGAAACATCCATGCGCTATGGCTTTGGCCTGGACCTAAATCTTGACAGCAGCTGTTGTATATCCGCGGCCACATGGCTGCTCAGACCATGTGTTGTGAGGTGCTCGCTAACAAAGGTGGAAATTCGATCATGCTTTAGGGCCTTGTATTTTCTTTTGTCTCTGGTAGGTCGGATGTGTTTGAGATTCATGCAGGAGGATTCAATGAAATTGACCATGGAGCATGATGGTGTATGGATCATACATAGGTGACAAGGGTGTCAAAGTATAAATCGAGACTGACCTGGGTTGTGATATTGGATTCTCGGGGTCCAGGGTGCCAGCATATCAAGATGAGTATGGACAGGCAACTAGGATATGACCGCTTGGCATTTAGGATAACATGATTGCTGTGACCGTGCTATATAAGAAACTAGTGCTGGCGGACTTGTTGAGTCTGTGGGCTTAGTATCTGGATCGCGTATTTTACTCTGGACCGTTGGATGGGTAACTCGTTACGGTATATCTCTTAAGATATTGGTTTCTAGATTGCATTTACAGTATTACTTTATTTCAAGATCCTGTCCATCGTAGTAGCTCCATGGGCGGGTCAGAACTATGTAATTCATCAGCTGTGATTGGTTCAGGCTTGTTATAAGAAACTGTACTTTGAAGCTGCAAGCAGAACGACAGAATGGAATAGATAGGTACCTTACCTACTAAGTTTTGTTCATCTACCAAGTTGAGGCAGAGTCTTGTGTACATCAAAGGTCTTGTATTCAAGAAACCTAAAACATAGACTACTAAGGCACTTAGGTTCGTTTGTGAAATGGGGGTATAGGGATCCTGTACACTGACGCGGGGTTATAAAAAGCATACGGCATATGAAGTACTTATAATGCAGTACCTTTGCAGAAGTACCTTATCAGTCAAGTTGGATATTGGACAATACCAGAGTACCCTCATACTATTAAACTACCTAGATTTTGGTGAATAACTGCCAATTGATAGCGTTAGCGCCACTGCAAATCGTTGCGGTTTCATCATCTGTGCCACTTATTTTTGTCCCCCCCGCACCTTGATAACTTCAACAACTTTTTCTGCCTCCTCCTCAACTTGATACACAACCACAGCGACAAACCACCAAAGACGTACATGCTCCGTCGCCTCTTCACCACCATGGCCGAATCAGCATCCAAGCGCGTCAAGACCACGGGCAACGGTCCTCTCATCGGCACTCACAATGGTCACTTCCACGCTGACGAGGCCCTCGCCGTCCACATGCTCCGCCGTCTCCCCGCCTACCGCGATGCCTCTCTTGTCCGTACCCGCGACCCTGCCGTCCTGGCTACCTGCCACACTGTTGTCGACGTTGGCGGTGAGTACGACGCTGAGAAGCGCCGTTTCGATCATCATCAGCGCGGCTTCACAACTACCTTTCCCGGTCGCCCTACAAAGCTCTCCAGCGCCGGTCTTGTCTTCCTGCACTTTGGCCGCGCCATCGTTGCTGAGCGCCTTGGACAACCCGAGGACTCTGCCGACGTTGAATTGATTTACGAGAAGCTGTACGAGAACTTCGTTGAAGCCCTCGACGCCCACGACAATGGTATTTCTGTTTTCGACCCTGCGGGTATCGCCGCTGCAGGTCTTGAGAAACGCTTCAGCGATGGCGCCTTTGGCCTTGGTGCCATGGTCGGACGTCTGAACCCCCAAGTGGAACGACCCTACGCCATCTGATCCCGCTGAGGCTCAGGCAGCTGAGGATGCCAAGTTCAACGAGGCCAGCAACCGCATTGGCGAGGAGTTCGACAGAGATCTTGACGGCTATGCCGGTTCTTGGCTCCCTGCCCGCACCATTGTCCAGGAAGCCTTCACCAAGCGCACACAATACGACGAGCAGGGCCGTCTTCTTGTCCTCGAAGGCCAGTCTGTGCCCTGGAAGGACCACCTCTATACTCTCGAGGACGGTACTCCTTCGGTGCTCTACGTTTTGTACGCTGAGAAGCCTGAGCCTGGCGCCAAGTGGCGTATCCAGTGCGTTCCTGAGAGCAAGGACTCATTCGTCAGTCGAAAGCCCTTGCCCGAGGCATGGAGAGGATTCCGCGATGCTGAGCTAGATGGCATCAGTGGCATTCCTGGCTGCGTCTTTGTCCATGCAGCTGGCTTCATTGGTGGCAACAAGACTTTCGAGGGTGCCAAGCAAATGGCGCTCAAGGCTCTGGGTCCTTAAAAAGAGCATCACCACCTGGAAACCATTTAGGGTGAATGAACATTTCTACGAGATCATGGGGAAATACAAAAGTTCCGGGGAATACTACACGCGAAGACAAAAGGGGGGGATAAAAAAGGGAATGGAAATAGAAAGGATACTTCTGAAACGAAGCAGGTAGCTAAACGACCAAATGAACATGATAACCATTTGCGGAGAGTGTGGTGTTTCTCCCACCCTGCCGCTGTCAAACAATCTATCCGATGATTCCAGATCGAGATATGTCCCCCATGTGTGCGAGCCAGATTGTCTGCCAATTCCCAAACGCCAACTGTGCGATCCTCGTAAGTCGTCAAAACCGATTTCGCAATCCACCACAAGCCCACGCACAAGGCTTCTTACAAAAGAAACAAACGTTTCATGTTTTGCGAGGCAAAAATGAAAAAATAAAATAATAAAAATACTCTTTCTTTGTTCCTGCTCAGTTGCACTTTTCTTTTACCATTTTCATTCAACGCTCTATCGTCGGATTGGGATGCCCTCGCCGCCAGCGGCAACAGGCTCAGGTATAGCAGCATCTGCATCCTTGGACTTGTCGGCATCATTACCCTCGGTCTCGTCAGCGCTTGTCTCGCTCTTGAGGAAGCTGCTCTCCTTGATAGGGCTGCCAGCCTGGATGCCGGGCACGGAGCCGTGGTGGGCGTGCTTGGGTACGTTGGCTCCGGAGCCGTTCACCGGGGACGAGAGGTGGGGTATGTTCTCGGGGACTGGGTGCTGAGAGCCGACGGCACCAGCATCAACGCCGTCGCCCTTGCCGGCCTTGGACATGGCATAGTCGCCTGAGTCGAAGTATTTGCGGTCCTTGAGATGCTTGGCGAAGTGGTCGGATCGAGAGGGCAGCTTGCCGTAGAGGCGGAAAAGACGCTGCTCCTCAGGAGTGAGTGACTACAACGAAGGGTTGGCGTCAGCAAGGTATTCGGTACGATTGAAGATCGTGTCGGTGTAGATGTTGCGAGGAGGGATTGATATTGACGGGTATCATGGTCATCGAGTCATGCACAGAGGGGAGCTCGAATCGCCTAAGGTTGGTCTCCAAGGGCAGCTTACCTTGACGTCGACTTTGTTCTTCTGATGAGGGTTCATGGCGAAAGAAGTACTGCTGATACGCTAAGGTCGAAATCACAAGTGAAGGGGTGAGGATCGGGTCGAAGGACAAATGTGTACAGTGGTCTCTTGGTATTTAGACAAGCAAAGAGTTCGTTTTGAAAAGGACCAAGATCGAGCGAGAATGGCGGGGGGATTTATTGGAGGAGCCACAGGGTAGCAGTAGCAGTAGCGGTGGCAGCAAGGGATTAGGGATTGATGATTGTGCCTGATTGGGGGGCTCGAGAGCAGTTGGGTATGATGTAGCTGTGAGCCTGAGAGGTTTAGTGGGGTAGCGAGTTTCAGTGAGGTGTATGAAGATAGAGGGGCGGCTGCTTAGCTGTATACACGTCATAAGCGCATGGGGTGCAACGTGGACAGCCAACTCGATTATTGATGTGTACCTCTGTTTTAACGAAACTCGTGTTTGTCTCTTCTCGGGGATGATTCGTATCTATGTATGCTTATCTTTTCTCCAAAATTGACAGCATGTGCATTCTCTCCTGTCCCCTTTCTGTACTTCACGTGTCGATTTGACTACAACTTCACTCTCCAACAGCCAATATCAGCGCATGATAAACTTACTGTACATGGGTGGCGATGTCAAATAATCAAATTCTGTCGAGCTGTACCAGGCAACACAGTATCATCGGGTAACTACAGCAATGCAATGATCCGCGCTGCATAAATTGTGTCTGTGTCTTTGCCCCAAGCATGACAATGACCCGTGCTTCTTTGCTTCCTGGTTGGGCATTGCTTATCCAGCAGGAATCGCAATAAGCCTTTAACATCTACCTGTTTTATGGGTCGACAGTGAATTGGACGAAGGAACATCCTCACTGGGTATCGAGAGTGCCATCGACATTTGACAGTACCCCGAAGTCACTAGGATCGACAGGGCGACTTGCTCGTCCCCTGGTAGCTTGCATTGAAGTTAACATCCATTGATACCCAGTGGATAATCAAAAGCCACGGTCTATGGGGTCAGGTTTGGGAGCCATAATTGGGCTGCTGGACCCCAGACAGCGGTACTGTCAAGCATGCTGTGCTCGGGAACGCAGCTTGTTGCGATATGGAGTATGGTTGTACGGATGAGTCAAGACAACATCGAAGCGAAGCGAGTGACGCGTTGTTGGTGAGTACCGTCTTGACACACCAAGCATGAAGAGACTCCGTCGTTTGCCAGTCAAATAGTTGTCTTGCGTTTCATTACGCTCTGCTCTTGTGTCGTGCTTATCTATAAGCATTCTCTTGACTGGATGTCAGTGGGCGAGAGCCGAGAGATTCTAGTAGCAGAGTTCATGGTTGGCTCGGTTCGCCTCGATAAGGACATGAAATGCGGCTTACTTTCTTTACGTTAAGCTAGCCCTGGGCTCCATCGCTCACATGGCATTCTTTCTAGCGTCATCAGCCATCCATTGAGCTAGGAACGGAAGCCAGCACACTGCGGCACCACAAACACCATTACCGGCATTCCATCTCCGGGTTGTTTTGCACTGTGTCTCCCTCCTCTTATCGGGAAAGATACTCCTTTCTCGTCCATGTCATTGCTGTCGGGTTTCTTTAAATTCCAGCTACTTCTGACGTGTTATTATAAGTACCACAAACCCACACTTGTTGTTCTCCGACCGAAGGACTACTGTTGCAACCACAATGGTAACCACTTGAGCAAAGAATCAGTGATACACACGGCTCTTCTTGGTTCTGGCTTTTAAAGCTCAAAGGGATGCCGGCTGCTGATCATCGTTCTTGGGATAGAGTTCGTTATGTTGGGCGCAAAGCGGAAGCTTGACGCACCCCGCAAGCCAGCCCCGGGGTACTAACTAATGCAGAGGTGCAGTCAAAGGTCTACCTATCACCAGAATCTCCCATTGTGAAGAGGGCAGCAGTGGCTGGCTTGTTGATGAAGATGTGGCATGGCGTCAAAGTCAAAACCAGAACTGATGCTTCCTGTCGGCAGTTGATCAATCCATCACTGCAAATGGCACTGATCGGATTGCTGATGTTTGACATGATCAGTCATTGGTCTTCTTGGCTCAGCCATTAAAAATTATGATAGCAACGTCTTGCGTCTCAGTGTGCGTCGAGACTTAGTGGTTGCTAGAGAGCTAACTTATACCGGCCTTTGTCTTGTTGGGACCAGTATTACGGTTTCCAGCATGGGTATTTCAGACACTGGATCCCGGAATCCGTCATTCCCATTATTGCTGTATGCATATTCCTATGTCTAAATCCGCTGAATAAGTCGCCAAGGTTGGTAGTTGAGGAGGTCCGAGCCATGTTGATCAACACTTAAGAGAAATGTTCGATTCACAGCATAACTATTCATTCTGCTGTGCATCCAAGAACAGTGTTGTATCATGTTGTGCCAGCTTTGGTAGTAGTTAAGCACCCACAATCACTCATCATCATGCAGCATCCTTCCGTGCGCCAGTTGCACCCTGTTGGTTACAGCTACCTAGTGTCGCATGACTAAAAAACGACGGGCTCGTTCTGTGTTGGCTGCAATACTAGCTACGTTGGAAGGAGGGGGCGACAACTTACAGTGCTCTAGACCGGGCTGGGTTTCAGCTGTGACGAAGCAGTCGCCAATGGTTGTTGCTGGAGATGTGCAGTGATTTCCCTTTACCCGTTCTGTTCTGCCTGGTATGTCATTGGGGTGCTAATCTCGGATCGATCAATTCGATAAGGGCCTCGGGCTTTTGGACATCGAGGGGGTTTAGTTCAACCCGGTAAATTCATGGAAACCGACGGGGATAGGTCGGATGTGTTTGTTCTTGAAGCAGGATACTGAAGCTGAACAGTCCAATCAGGTGTACGAGACTGTGGCGGCAACTCTGAGTGAGATGACTGTTTCAGATGTATATTGTTTGTTCTGGAACGATGTTAGAAGCATCGAAGTTGCTTGAGAAACAAACGCCTTATTACTGTTCACGACCATGGAGATTGTTGCAATTCTGTAGTGGTTGAATACTCGTTGAACTAGGGACTGGGCATTCTTTGGGAGTAACATTGGCCCTCAACATAGGTACTAAGGTAGTACAAGGGTTACTACTGGTCTCTCAATAGTCAGTGGGTTTACGTACGATCTGCTGCATCGATGAATCGTTGTTTTAGTAATTAAACAATGCTATTGTAAGCAAACGGTTATCGGCTATACGGTTGTACGGTTACACGGAGCTCAAGGCATGGTACGGGAATCGCATTGTCTGGGGACTCGGTAGGGCTGACTTGTATGGATGGACTCTTTTCAACAGATGCTTAGCAACATAGGCTCACCATACGAACAATGGTGCACCGGATCAACTAGGACAACGGCGATATAGCTAGCAGGTATAGGTAGTAGCTAAACAGTATATAATACTTTCCTCCTCTACTTTCTGCCTACCTACCCTATATCATTTCTATGCAAAATGCCGTGGTAGATATCTCCTCTTAGAGCTAGCGCGATAAGTTTTCCAGAACCTGACCGGATCGGGAGGTTGGCCGGATGGCATCATCAGGGCCTTGTCTGATTTGATGTTTTGGACTCGATTTCTAAGCAGAAATATCCGCTTCTTAGCGACGCAACATAACGCAACAACCATCACAAGCCGATGAGTTTAACGACGAGGGACAAGGGAGAGATGATGAAATAGAAAATGGAGATCGGGGGAAAATAGGTAGAAGATAAGCACCTCAGTTGTTCCCACAAGAGAGACAAGCCACCACCCAACCATATCAGTCCCTTTGATGCTCTATCATATCAAACCCATATCATTCATAGTCTGGGCTAGTTGATGCTCTTCGGCGCTTCTCTTCTTTACTTTGACAACGGGCGAACCCGCGGAATTGGACCTGAATCTCGGCTGCCAAAAAAAAAAAAAAAAAACAGGAAAGACTCTTGTATTTATTACCTATCGAAGCTACCTCACTCTAGAAGTTTAAACTTTCCCCTGTTCTTCTCTTGTCCTCTTCCACTACTCCCCCCATCAACTATACAACTATATCCCCCTCTATTCAAACTTGCCCTGGACCACTGATCGACACGGGCCGTTTAATTTTTTTGCTGTCTCTGTCTTTGACATCCGAGACTTTTTTTGGTGACGCTTCGGGTCGTCGCTCAACCAGTCTAATTAACTGGAACCTCGGTCTACTGATTTATCGACTGACTAGAGCGTGACTCTATCTATCGTCGTATCGGTTTCTGATTGAACAGGTTTTCCTTGTTGTTATACTTAAAAAGTCAAACTCCGCGCCAACTCCGATATCGTGGAGAACAAGAACCTTTACGCCTAGCGTCCACCAACCCCCGGTTTCGCTTTATCAAAGAGTTTGTTCTCTTGATACTCTCCTCCTCAGAAAAACTCATTCTCGGTATATACGATACGACTGGCGCAGTCTGTTCAGTCAGAGCAGCCTAGTTTCTAGGTTTAGAGGCTCATATCTCATCACTTTACCCGATTCTCATTACCCGGTTTCGTCATTTTGAACAAAATCTTTCCGAATACCGATCACACCTTACGGCAACTCCAAGCAAGGTGGGCGCGCTCAGAAACCCCCCTTCAAAGCAAAACCAAGACTTTGTCTCACGATGGGTCTTCTGTAAGCCACAACTTATAACTCATAAGGTCTTATAAGCTGACCCAACTTTAGAGCCTTGGGAACAGCCCTCGATTGGCCTGATGCCAAGAAGCGCGCCCCTCAAGTCAGAGAATGGGGTATCAAGGTGAGTTTCTTTCTCACCCTTCATATCTAATTATCCGGTATAAGTGGTGATGGATTGCTAAATTTCTATAGCAACTTCTGGAGATATGGAACAAGGCCAAGGGAAAGGAGCGCGATGCTCTCCTCTGGGGCGACGAGGTTGGTTCAACCACATAAAACTGAATTATCTCAACTGACATCTTACCTAGGTCGAGTATCTTGTGGTAGTTTACTCAGAGGACAACCAGCGAGTGCTGTTATCTCTTCGTCAAGCAGAGATTCTTGAGGCACTGGCTACCGACAAGGAACTGGAAAAGCAAGGTGGTTGTGTCCCAGATCTTCAAGATGTGGATACAGCTGACGCGAAGAAAAAGTACATCAGACAGTCCCTAGACTTTGCCTTCACCTGCTGACCGTGAAATAGAGAGAGGACGATCCCCGTCTTTCACCCTGAGTTTGGACGTTTCATGCTGGAAGCGACCCCAGGTAAGCCTTGGGGTATCGGCTTCAAGGAGCTCCTCGACGTGGAACCAGACATGAAGTTGCGGAGAAAGATCGCCAAAGAGCACATGCTTTCAACTGAATATCCCATCACACTCACAACATACCCTCAAATCGGCGTTCCCGGACAATTCACCGATCCCTACTTTCCGCCCTCAGGACCGCGCCTTCGCTCTCAGTTTGTCCCGGATGAGATCGCCAACCCCCATATCAGATTCCCAACTCTAGCCGCGAACATACGATCTCGACGGGGCCGCAAGGTTCAGGTCAATGTTCCTATCTATCACGACAAGAACACACCAAGACCCTGGAAGGATCCTACCGTGGACTTTGACAAGCATGACTGGCCCGAAGACGATGACGTACGAAATGGAGCTGCCCCTGACGACTTCATCCATATGGATGCCATGGCTTTCGGAATGGGTAGTTGTTGTCTCCAGATCACTTTCCAGGCCAAGAACATCACCGAAGGAAGAATGCTCTATGATCAGCTGAGCCCGCTTGGTCCTATCATGCTAGCATTGACTGCTGCTACACCTGTGTATAAGGGGTTCCTTGCCAACACCGACGTGCGGTGGAATCAGATCAGCCGCTCCGTGGACTGCAGAACCCCCGAGGAGTTGGGAGAAAAGGTAAGTGCACTCTCATGCTCTACAAGTCGATCAGCACTTCTCACAATGGAACAGCCCCTCACAGAAGGTGTTCGAAGGATACCAAAGTCACGATACGCCTCCAACTCAACATATATTGCCATAGACCCTCGGTTAAGGAACGAGTACCTCGACCCTGACCTGGTCTACGACTCTGACATCAAGCGGCAACTTCTCGAAGGGGGCATGGATGATCGATTGGCCACTCACTTCGCTCACCTTTTCATCCGAGACCCCATTGTTGTCTTTGAAGAGGATCTCCAGGAGTTGGACCTCAGCAAGACTGACCACTTTGAGAACATTCAGTCAACTAACTGGCAGCACATGCGTTTCAAGCCTCCGCCTGCTGACAATAGCATCGGCTGGCGAGTCGAGTTCCGCTCCATGGAGATTCAGATCACGGATTTCGAGAACGCGGCTTTCTCTGTCTTTATGGTCTTGGTCACACGTGCAATCCTGTCATTTGACCTCAACTTCTACATCCCTATCAAGAAGGTCGACGAAAACATGGAGCGTGCACACGCAGTTGACGCTGTTCTGAAGGAGAAGTTCTACTTCCGGCGCAATCCTTTCCCTAGCCGCCCCTCGAGAGCCAACACCACCTTTGGTGACGACAGTCGACCCGGCTCAGCACATCCTAGTCGGCCAGCATCACCTGGAGGCCCAGTGGAGCACGAATTTGAAGAGATGACAGTGGATGATATTATCAACGGCTCAGAGTCGGGAGAATTTCCCGGCTTGATCCCCATTGTCGAGAGCTATCTTGACAGCGTCAACGTCGATGTATCGACTCGATGCCATCTGTCTACATATCTCGATCTGATTTCACGGCGAGCTTCAGGAAATCTTGACACAACAGCCAGATGGATCCGCAACTTCATTGATGTGCACCCCAGTTACAAGCATGACAGCGTCGTCAACGATGAGATCAACCATGATCTTATCGGCGCCGTGATTGCCATCGGCGAGCGGGAGACGGCCGGCCGTGACTTTGCGGGTCTCGGGATCCACGGCCTAGAGCGCCTGTTGAACGGCTTCCGTGGAGGATGCGGCGGTTCAAGCACAGCACCCAACGGAGAGACCAACGAAGCACAGGCGGATGCCACTAACGGGTCACTGAAGCGCAAGAGCGAGTGGATTGAAGGCCAGGAGACTGAGTCATGAGGGGAAGCGTCATTGAACTTTGGGTCGGCGTTCTTGGTTGCTTTTTTTGAGCATAATGGATGTATCTAGAAAGAGAAGAGCAGGGATCAACGCTGGTTTCAGGATATAGTTGCTATCTTGAAGGGCTATGCTGAGACACGGCACGGCTGTTACTGAAGGCCTTGAGGCAGCTAACTGACGGTGCCACACCAGAAAGATATATAAACATTGGGTGATTTTACGGTCGTCCGGGTGATGTATATTCTGCGTTCCCAAGACTGGAGGCTCGCTTCACATGCCCTAAACAAAGTACATCTTAAACGAGACTGTTCACTTGAACCAAGAATAGTGAAGTCTCCAGTGCTGAATAGAGTTCAGAACCAGACATTCAACTATACCACTCTCCGTAATGGCCCTGACGATCACATGACTCCGTCTTAGTCTGCATAGCACAGTTGACATGTCAAGTTTGCATTACGGGAATTATCTCGTTGTCTCTCTCGGAGCTTTCCCACAGCATGAGACAGAGCTAACTACCTAGGTAGGTGGGTAGCAAGCAGCTAATGGATGGATCAGATGGAGATGCCATCAAAACGCCTCCTTGTAAGCGAGCTGTCTCCGTAAGCGAGAGAGGGCAAAAACGTTGACCTTGGGTACCTCCTATTGCCGTGGCTGGCTGGAGGGAATTCTCAGCCGTGCCGTGCCGTGCCGGGGGGAGGTGAAGATGCAGTATAGCGCCTCCCGGCCGATTCTAGAAAGAAAGACACGGTTCTAGTTGTTGGTTGCTTTTGCTTTGCCGCTGCAAGAATCGCATGTCTTTGAGTTGTGGCAGTTTAAGGGGGCTTCTCTTTTTCAGGGGACCCCCTTTCTGTCTGGAATTCACGTAAAGATCCATAAATCCTGTTCTCTGGGCAAACAATAGCCACATTGGGGTAGCTTGGCGTGGCATTTGACGTGTAGTCTCAACTTTGATGTTTTGAGGAGATATAATGAGAGATATCAAACAGGCACCTTGACCGGTCGCCGCATTTGGAGAGTCAAGACACCGGTGAGGGTTCCCTACAGCTGATAGTGAACGGTAGAACTGAGTTATCATTATCGGTGAATTTATTCCTAGGCCGTAAGGTTCTGTAACTTATGATATCTTGGCTTTTTCCGTTCTGGTCCTTAGTCTAGTGAGGTGGGGGGGGGGGGAGGGTATCATCTACGATGATCTGTAACATGGTATTCTTAGCTCCGAGCTAGCTCGAGGCACGCAGCATGCGAGAGTGCGGCATATTGAAAATGGATGTAGCCACAGCGGGAAAAGATCTGCTAGGCAGAGGGAACGAAAGTGTCTGAGAAATGAGATTGTCGAACGGCGATGTGATCATGTGAGCGCCATACCAAGGCAGACAGTACAGTACAGTACAGTACAGTGAGAGAGCCAAAGAGAGACAAAGAGAAAGATACACTCGAAGAGTCAGATGGCCGAATCCGAATCCGATGCCGATGCCGATCCGAACGCGAAACTGACATCGGGGCCGAGGCGGGTTGAGTTGAGTTGAGATCCCGCGCCGGGTCCGGATCCGGAGGCCGGAGGATCAGACAAACTGACAAGATCAGGCATGATCAGTCAAGTCAGGTCAAGACAGGCCAAGAAAGACAGCATGAGGATGAAGGAAGAAACATGCATAGCTCGTTGGTCACAGTTGCAGGTTTGTTTGGCATGAATTCCCATGATAGACATGTTGACCATGCATCAACTGACTCGTCCATTCTCACCCTAGCAATCAGCAACCTCTACACAGGAACAGAGGACAGAGGACATAGACAGGTGATTGATTAGATAGATACCTAGATGATGCCCCCGAAAAGACAAAGAATGCAGATCTTTTCCTCGTATCCCTGTCTCGAAACTAGTGATGCAACTAGAGGTTAGTATTAACGGTGACCAACAGAATCTACAGCAGGGGATAGATAGTATTGGATTGTACGGTATCTTTTCCGCACGGGGCTGGGTTTAGTGGCCTTGTAGCAGAATTGAAGCTGATGGATGAGATGCAAGGAATCGGTGGTATACTTGCATATTGTACGGATCAGCAGCACAGTAGTACTGTACCTGCTATGTGATAGTTTTGAGTAAATACAAGACATTATATCTTACCCATATGATATGATATGTCTTTAATGCAACAATAACCAATATGGATCCTCTTCACGAGGAGATATACTAGCCAATAACGATAAATTACCATGTCTCACAACCAAGACCTACCTAGTAAGCCATCAACTCTATGGAAGTATACACGCCCTGCTGAAGCTGCCGTAGGTTCTGCACTTGCAATTGCCGAAGCACGCCGCCATTCCAAACTGGGCGTTGCGTTGCGTTGCGTAGCGTAGCTCTCAGACATTAAAGGCTCGATCGGATCGAAAAATTGACCAGTCGTTCCACCAACTTCGTCCATAGCGGAACAGCTCAAGTCAAGTCAACGGTCGGTCCAGGTCCAGGTCCAGCTGAGTGAGCCCCTGGGTTTTTGCCCGATCTAGCAGGCCGTATAATCTTGACGACGAGGTATTTGCTTAGTTGCAGATCTTGGCAGTAGCGACGGTAGAGATTCGACTGATGCTCATCTCGATCTGGTACCTGCTAGCTACTCTCTACTGTATGTACTGTGCTTCAAAGCTTGCAGAGTCATGTCCCCAGTTGGTGGCTTTTCGCCGTTGTGACGGCTTCGGCCCAGACTCGGCCGTGTGTGTGTGCGTGCGTATGCATAACCGAACTCAACTCAACTGTTAGTCTTGAGGAAACGGGTTTCTGGGCTATCAAAAAGTAAAAAAAAAGAAAAGAAAAGAAGAAGAAGAAGACAAGGTGACGTCGCCGCGTTGAATATCTCGGCAGTTGTGTTGTTTGCTGCCAAATGTCCAATATTGTAGAGTCATCAAAGGGGACTCTCCGTTAAACCAGGCCCATTCTCCGAAATGAAACAAAACAAATCGAAGTTCCCTTGTTTGTCTTATTCTCCTTTTTAGAATACTACATACACCAAATGCTAGATCAGAGACCCTTAATCCACCTCCATGCAACGTCAAAATGCAAGGGATCAAACCCTCACATCACATCACATCCAGCAGGCAACCAACTGACTAATAACCGATATCTGTCACCGAAAACGAAAACGCCCTTGATGCAAAACCACGAGGCCCTTTAGCTTGTCACATTCCTAAGTGGCTTAGCCAACTTTCTCGTCTTTGAACTCCCCCAACTCCTCGTCTAGGCGGGCGTATACTCTTCTCCCTTGCATATGTCTACTACTCGAAGCCCGTGATTCAACCCCTCGTGCTTACCATGCTAGTGACATGTCTGTACCGACTCCATACAGGATCCCATCCCAAGGACCCCCGGGTGAAGAATATGCTTAGGCCGAGGGAGGCAGAGACAAAGAACGTGAACTAGACCCGGAGACCTCGAAAAGGACCCTTGCTCCCCTCCTCTCGGGTGGGAATTCCACGTGGCGGCGGCGGGCCCTATTCCCGTCTCGCAACTTGGCTTTGTCTCTCTGGAATGTCGGCGGTTGAAGAGCGTCAAGTATGAGCCAAGAATGACGACGAAATAGGGTTGAAACGGTATCTTATAGAGTTTGTTTTCATAGGTAGGTAGGTAGATAAATAAATAACTCATCTCAACTCAACTCAATAGTGATCTAACAAATACGCTCAGTTCTCCTTCCAAAGATGTCCTAGCATCTTAAACGTGGTGGTGGAGGTCTTTGAGTGTCTATCCGTGTCTCTTGTCCTTGTCTTGGGCCTTGGCCTCTTCCGTGGCGTCATGTCTGAGGCCTTCTATACCCGAATCACCAGAAGGTGTTATGTATAGTAGGTCTAGCTGAAGGTCAAATCAATCCATTCTATGTGCAGTACAGCACAGTAGGTAGGTACATTGCAGTCTAGAAAACTTGCTCAGTAAAGAGGCGTATGTATTACTGTAGGTCTCACGGCAATGCACAACACACATGGTTTGGCATGCCACCCGCCAGAGCCTCACAGAAGGACGATAATTTTTTAGACCAACTCCTAGATCCTCTATGGATAAGCCACATGGATACTTACATGATAACCTCCGTACATGTAATGGCCATGTAACGCGACAGCAGAGAATCCGGCCAAGCACTTGCAGACACGCGGCACAGAGGGTGAGCCCTTTTATCTTGTTCTCGCCCGTGTCACCGTCACCGTCACCGTGCCTGTCACAGCCATTGTGATACAGGAGAGTAAGGGAGAGTTTCTCATCCACATCTCACATCTCACATCCCTCCCTCCCTCTCTTTGCCACAGACTGTATGTTATATAATCCTTCCTGTGCTCCTGTCCTACAGTTCAACTCACCATATAATAGGGAAGGACCAGGGAAGATCTTGGAAAGACGTGCAGATCGCGTGCTTGCAGCCATGTTTCTGATCAAGTATCACAAGAAACAGCGCATACGAGGCCTTGTGGAATCCTCTCTTGCATTGCACATCCGTCTGGTGGATTTGTTCGGGTTTGGGTGGTTCAGGCATCAAGACATATTTATGTATGTCTGGTCTGGGGATGACTTCGCAATCGCACGCAGACAGATCTTTTGATGTATTGTTGTACATGAAAATGTATCTGACATTACTGATACTGTGCTTGGGTTTGTCATGGCCCATACAAGTATCGGATGGAGAACCTAGCATGGGGAGTTAACATAATATCTATATCAGACGAATAACTAACACTTACACGTACATGACTGATGATCTCATAATGCTTTTATGATGGTAACTACCTTCTCGATACTTTCGTCTTATCTTGTCTTGTCTCGTCTTGTCTCGTCTATATTGTCTTGTACTCCGTAGCCTGTCCAGAAACTCACATCCTCAACACCATCGCCAGCAACTCAGAAGCACATGTACATGCACGCACGTTCCCGTGTCCGATGAGTCCAAGCAAGCTACCCGTTCGTCAGATCTCCCGCTCGTGCCTTGATCAGCCTCCCCTCCCGTCCTCGTCTCCCATGTCCTACCCCCTATTGTCCTGTGTAACTCGGCCTGTCGAACGACTTGCTCACTAATGCCTCCAGTGCCCTGGCCCGCATTGCCTTGTTGGCTTCTGTTTTAAAAGTCACATCCCGTACAGATGAGCTGGCACCCGCTATTCCCGTCTCGTAGTCCTTACGGGGAGTGGATGATCTCGAAAAGGGTAGAGGAACAGTTTGCTTCATACATTCGATCCAGCACATACTAACAAGCTGGGTTGTCTGTCTACCCGCCTGTCTGTTTGTTTGTTGTACCTGCAATGCGCCCACTTCTTCTAAACACTAAAGCAAGACACTGTAGATCTATGCAAGGCCGAGATATCATGATGTACTCCTAACCCACCAAGGCAAATGATCGTCCCTCATCTCCAGAAATGACTAATTAAGCTTCGCCAATCTTTCGATAGTCTCGATGCCCAAGTGGCAAATACTTCCGTCTCTGCATCCGCTGCTTCTATTGGGCTGCGTAAAATGATACTCAAGCTTACATTCACACTTGCAGACTGTCACAGGGATATGTGCACATTCGAGTTCGGCATAGTCACTTTGTGATTTCTCTTTTACCGCCCTTGACATCTCCTTTGCTGTAGACTCCCTGGCCTTGTTGGCGTTGCTTTCAGCGATAGGCCTAGACACATGTCCTTGGTACCTTCAATTTACTCCTCTTCATGCCAAGTAATCTTTCCGCTTGGATACATGCCGTAAAACCATTGTAGTTTTCCTCCCAGTATAACGAATCCCACCCCATATAAAATTTCCTATCTCCTCCGTAGGAGCAAGGCCAACAAACACCTCCATTGCTGATGTTGCGATGATTGCTCTCCGCTGCCCTCCGCCCACCCCAGTAATTTCTCCACTATCGCGTGGCCCAAGAAATCTCTTTTGTCTAGAAAGTCAAA
>NC_030992.1:1965318-1968365 GCF_000149955.1 Fusarium oxysporum f. sp. lycopersici 4287
TTCGTGCCATGAGCACGTCGTAATATAGCCAAAACTATCAAGCCAAGGGCCTCATTGTCGATGAGCCTCATCTTTAGGGCGAATCGACCTCGCCTCGAGTTGGCGTTTTCTTTCCAGTTTGGCGTAATGCAACCCGCAGGCGTTGCAGAGAGTCCGGGCTCCATCAGGTCCACGTCGCCATTCAGGGGTGTCGATTCGATTGCAACTGTGGCATCGTCCAGGAGGAGCAGCACGCTGTCCATCATCAGTTTAGTGTTGAAGAAATTAATCAGAGCCAGAAACTTACACCTCGACGCTTTTTAACTTCTGTGATACCATACGCTGGCTTCATTCCATCGCCGTACATGTTCACGTCGTGCTCTTCCTCGTAAGGTCCCTTCATCTTGGACCCTTCTCGGACTCGTTCGTTCTGGATCGAAGTTTGCACCAAGTCACGCACTTGCTCCAGTGATCTCTTGACAAGTTCGATATTGCTGAGCATATCGCTAACTTCTCGTTCCGTAGGCAGTCGAGCTGGGATAGGATGAGCTCCGTGCTGTTCTTGAGCGATTCTGCTGTAAGCTTCGGCAAAGTTAAAAATCGTACGAGACGAGGTGCCAATCTGTCAAAAGTCAGCGTTTTATGTTCTTGGTGAAACATGCAACTCAGGTGACTTACTCGGCTCAATGAGTCTTGATAGTTCCAGCTTTCGTAGTGCCTGTCAACTGTAGCTTCGTATCTGGCTCGGGCATATTCAGGGTCGTCCACATGAGGAGGCGCTCTAGGATCGTAAGATCCGGGAATATGTGGTGGCATTCCGTGCCTGGGGGAAATGGGATACGCAGGCAGAGGCATTTGACCTGGAGGCAGCTGGCCAGGCTGGTATGCGACAGGAGCTGGAGGGGGCGGAGGGGGATGAGCGTATGCACCATTGAGTGGGTGGTGAGGTTCAGGAAGCTTCTGCTCGGGATGGTGGTGGTGGTGTGGAGGTAGATCAGCTTTGGCCGAAGGACTCTGGCGACGGTCAGAGACAGGAGGGAGCGATGGTCGGTTGCTGAAATGAGGACGAGGAGAGTCCGCAAACGCAGGTCCATCTTGCCGAGGAAAGGATGAGGTCGGGTGGAGAGGCTGAGGAGACGAGCGCTTCTCGGCCTCTGGGAACGATCGGGGAGCTGGTGCGAAGGGCGACGGCAAACTCGAACCTGACTGCAGACCCGGCGCATGTGCAACAGGATAAGGCCCAGGTTTAGTGCCCTGGATGACCTCCGAGATTGAGGGCAGCGACTGGCGATTTGAGGGCTCCTGACCGTCGGCTGCTTTTCGAGGTTCAGAGATCATGTTGGCAATACTGGCAGCACCAGAGCTGGGTTGTGAATAACTGGAGAAAGGCGGTTGAGGCTGAGGTTGGTAATGGGCGGCCGGTGTGATGAGGGTTGCCGTTGCCATGGCGGAAGGTTCTCGATACGACCTGCCCAACAAGATATCCCGCGAGTAGGAATGGTGATGGCGATGATCGGAGTATGGTTGATCGGGTTGAGGTGGGTGGTGTATTTGGTGTTCTGAATTGGTTGCAGAATGACGGCTGTAAAGACAAGAAATGTGTTAATATGGGAGGGGCAGACAGAAATATGAATACTTTCAAGTCGGGATTCAAACAGACCTTTGCCTGGCTCCAGAGTCAGCCGCTTCCATAGCGGATCTGGTAATTACTAACGATGATTTGGGACTGTTTTAAGGCCGTAGATGCATCTGACCTGGCTAGATCCGGCTTGGGGGTGTATGTGATGGGTGAAGGAAAACAGCAGTACGAATAAACGGGGAGGGGGGTGGTAAAGAATGAGGTTCCAGTAGTAAAAGAACTGAAGAAGCCAGGAATGGGTCAACACGGGACCAGGGTGGGAGATGTGACAATGGACTCAGGTGAAGGTTGGCAATGGGGTGTCAAAACGGGGAGGGGCCGATGAGGCGAAATGAAAAGAGGCGAAGAGAGAAACAAATAGTAGGTACCAGGCTAGGCACAAGGGGGTGGGTAGATCTGGCGTGCGATGGACAAGCGACAAGGGCCCTCGTGGTGGCGCTGAGCGGGACAGTGGCAGGGGGGTTCCGCCATACATAGAGGTCCTGGTTCGGATTGGGTTTGTTCTGGCTGGCCGACAGGGGCTTGCTTGAGTTGGCTTGGGGTCGTTCAAAGGCTGGCAGGGGGAGCGCCAAATTCAGGATTCCTCAGAAGTGGGAACGAGCTTCATCTATTGACGATGATGCTGCTGATGATGATACTCCTCCTCCAAAGGACAGGGCGAGAATCCAGAGTAGCGCAAACTTAAGGAGGTCGATTGCCGCGAGACTGATCCAATGGCCGGGGTCTGGGAACGTAGCGCTTGGAATGAGGAGAGAGAGAATGGACGAGTGGAGCTAAGAAACCACGCACTGGATTGCACCCGTTGACGGCGATGTCGAAGCTAGCAACTTGACTGCGGAAATGCTCAATCGATGAACTTTGTAGTAAATACTGGCTCGACACGACCTTGAAAAACGGCTGGTACGCGGCGTGAGATGGAGTCGAAGTCGGGTATTAGTATGTGTCAAAATGGTTGATCAGATCCAGTACTGAAATTTGCGATTTGACCACAGTTGATGCAGATGCGGTAGCGTTCGTGGCTGTATATCTCAATGTTTTGTTGTTGTTTTTAATCTTGATATTTCGAATTTGATGTTGGCCTCTTTTTTTCTTTCGTCTCCTCTGGGCTGACTACTCTGTCTCCTGTGCAAGCAACTAGACAGGGATTGGTTGACTCGCAAAAGAAGGTACAATAGTGTACACAGACACGGAGCCAGGCAGCGCTGAGCCACTAGAATGGCGGGCAAGGACAAATCCTGCTGCTGCGGACGGTGGTGTCTCTGCAGGCGCTTGAGTCAGCGCGGGGATATAGAAAAGCACAGTATAGTATAAACGATGTGGATAAGAGTTGAAAGTAGAGAGAAGGAGGATCGAAGACCGAGGTTTAGAAGAGAAGAGCCAGCAATCTATTTGTTGCTGCGGGAATGTGGAGGTGGAAAAGGTTGGGAAA
>NC_030992.1:1969625-1997070 GCF_000149955.1 Fusarium oxysporum f. sp. lycopersici 4287
CCCAAACCACACCACTCAAATGTGTGCTTATGATTTTTTATGAATGCTCCCACATGGGCACGAGCCATCTTTGTTCGGGTCTTTTTTCAGCGTCGTATCGCGATGAATAAAAAATGAGGGCAAAATCAGCGAGCGAGTCACTACTGGGAAATTATAACCCGGCACTGCTATTTCTCTGATAGAAAGAAAAATGAGCACATTGGAAGAAGATCCCTGGCTGGGAGGCCTTGTTAGAGTGGTTTGCAGTGAGTGTTATTGTTGAAACTTAGCATTCTCTCACTGAGCTGGAAACTTGTCTCCCATCGGCCCATCACATTTCGATTCAGCACAGGTCCCCTGCCAACTGTATTATACAGTTGCATTATCCCCCATCCCCTGCCACAATGCGCTAAGGGCGTGGGAGCTAGGAGTGCAGCGCTAAATTGAGAGAAATAGGGGCAAAGAGCGAGAAACATTACATATGACGGCTCAGATGGAAGATGCGCGAGATTGACATACGGGAGGTAGAACGAGAAAACCCAAGGCTCAAGTGTCGATGTCGCTGAGGAACGACGGGCAAGCTGGGTGATATTGCAAACCGCATCGAGCGTCTAGGAACGATGGGATGAGCAACGATGGTTATGGTGATTTTGGCAACGAGGACATATTCAAAGCATTGATGCCAAGCCGCTTCATCAAGTCCCTAGAGCAATGACGAACTGGTGAATGTTGGACAATGGACGATGCGCGAGATGGACCGCTTCCCATACTCAGATTGGGTGCCCCATTGTATGGACGGCACCGCAGCCAGGTACGTCAGTGGGCAAGGACCAGGCCGTCAGCATCTTATGCCCACCTGGCTAAGGAGCAGGAGGTCTCATATGGAACCCGTCGAACTTACACGGAAGAAACTTTGTCGAGCTACCAGACTGCACTTGATCTGAGCCCAGCACGTGTACCTCGCAGGTAGTACCTTGTGGGAGAAACCCAATCCGAACGGCCCCCGCAGCTCCGCAAGGATGGTCCATCCGCCACCATGCAAAGTTGTCGACTGGGCGCCGCTCTGGCGGATACACATTACCCAGGTAGCACAGCAGAGATGGCCCGCGGACCTAATCTCTCAAGATCAGACACGCCCTCGATTAGTGCGCCGCCATGATGAACGTGTGGTGGGCATGTCGCCACTCCACTCTCCTGACAAGCCAAGATGAGATGAGATGAGATGAATACGTAGATGCCATGCTTGCGCTTCGTCAGTACTAACGTAGTGGAAGATGCTTCCATTAGGCCATCCAATACGTATCGCCCAACGACAGTCCGTCATGTTTCAGCCGATGGTTAATTGCAGATGGCTTTTGGTCGATAAATTTGACGAGTATAGGATGTAACCCTCAGTAATGGCATGCCCTATGCATTTAAGTGCAGACCAATGCCAGACCGTGCCACGGCATATCAAGTCAAAGTAAGTCTATCGTGTAATACCAACTTCAGTTCTGTCCCACTGCTGAAAGACCTGGTGATTGCATTCGTCGCCTTTCGAATAACAGGCACATGGCTTACTTGCCTCAGATCATGAAACTTCAGGTCAAGCAGAAGATCGCATCACTAGCCTGCCCCTCAAAACGAATGCTGTGGAAGTCATAAGAGATACTAACGCTACACGGTATAAGTGTGTTGTGCATCACTGTACATCATATCGTCATATCCCGGTTGCCCGATCCATTCTCACCCCAGCATCATCCTGGTGGTTCATCGCGCATTCTCATGTAATCTCCGCCGACCCATTCTCACTGTCCTTCCAGAACAGCATACAAAATAGGAAAGGCGCGTGTACCCTTACTGTTCTGTGAAGCTTTGGTCTTCGACGCATGTCAAAGCTCGTTTTGATGCTTCATTTGCCTGGTGATGAGCCTCGTTTCTCTATCATCTTGGCTGTGACCCTCAGATGTGACATTGCAATCACAAAGACCCTGACTGAATCATGATCTGCACGGGCTCGTGCCATTAATGTGGTAGAGGTGAGACCAATGTCGCATATCAAAAGAACCTAGAACAACATGGCACTGCCGCAGTTCTCCAGAAGCCTAGAAGGGATGCTTTAAGCACTGGCCTTTTCTTGACGTCGATGAATTGCTTAATCTCCTCCGCCAGGGTCCTGTTCCTTGGGGACACGCGAATTTACCTCCATGCACCTCTAGGATGGCAGATGATGCTCCCACGACATGGGTCTCCCTGCTAGTTACCACCATGGGTGGTGAACATCCTCCCTTGAGAGAGATATCATTCACGATGCTGTTTCCAATCGCTTGGGACTGCATCGGCTGTGCCGCTGAATAGTCAATTGCGTCTGTCTTGTCATGAGCTTAGCGAGCAGCAGACTGGGTCTTGTCTGGTTATTCGTCACTCTGCCATTTCTCCAAAGTGTGGAAAGTATCTTTTTCACTGTCGACGAGTTTAAACATGTTCTTAGGAACATCCATGACCCCTAAGGCCTGGCCAAAAACCGCCGTGTCACGCGACCTAATTTGTGTATGTAAGAGTAGCATATATGTGTAGGCTCGTCATAGCCGATCTTGCCCAGGTATCGGGAAGGCGGTGACTTTTTGTAGGTTATCACATGCATGCAATTCCATTAAATGCTCCCGTTTTCATATATGGTGAAGTATCTCGAAGATTATAAGGATCCTCCTGCCTGGAACCTGACCTCAAGTACTTTGGCATTGAGTAGTTTTCGATACATCCAGCCGACATTCTGGTAAGCTGGCTCTCCGGATCTCATACTATTGTTAGCTACATATGATGGCGTTAGATATCTTGCAGCTCGCCTGTTAACTACTGCAGTGCTACGGCGTTACGTTGCTCAATGATGGGACTAGCACGACTCGGAGAATTCTGCCAATGCAGTACCAGTACATACATACTACGTACGTCCTGTGCTTGTGCCATCAGGAATCGCGTTTCTAGCCGAACTTGCTCAGGGATGCCTTATTGATGTTACTCACCGGAAAACTCTGCCATGCCAAGTACTACTGGCAGGCAATCGAATTCAATCAGTAAAGGGGACTATGCCTAGTACAGTGTGTATGTTCAACAGGAGAATGGAAATGGAATGTTTCTAGTCATTCTAGCCTTCCTTCCTCTCCACCACTGAGGGTGAAATCCAACGGTGTAGGCAGCTGAGGCGCCCAAATCGCAGGGCTGCTGGAAAGAAAGGCCTGCCGAAAACTGGAGCAGCCCACTTATTTACCGAACCGATGGAAGCCCCAATTGCTTCCATTCTTCGAAGGGCAGTCAGCTCCTAATCTGTCCAATCTGGCCTAGCTTGATTGACCTTCAACATTAAATCGACCCACCAAGATCAAAAGAGCACGATGCAAGCCTCGAGATGCTGGGTTTCCTGCAGGATCACGAGTTTTCATCTTAAATCTCCTCCTTGCTTTTTCTTTTTTTTCCCGTACCCACCCCTAAATCCCGAAGCTTTCTCGAAATCATCTGGCGGCAAAGTCCATCATTGTTCCCGAGTCATACGTTTTCTTGCCATATTGCGATCCGATCCGGCCTGTTCCCCGGGTCATGATGTATTTTCTGCCAGTACTGTCTTCTATAGCCGCCAATGTGCAAGCATTTGCCTGTTCGTGGATCTATTCGATCGTCTAGGTACTGTATCTGTACCACCTGTCTTCCATGTTCAAAGGCCCTGGATACAGCGAATCGGATAGCAATTTGTCCCTATGTTTGACAGTAGACAAGCATGGTGACTCCTTGGCGAACATCGGATCCGCATACTCGTTGTGTCTTGTATGCCAGCCGCACGGGTTCGATGGCCAATACGAGAATTACTCGGCTTGTTTATGATGTTGCACTTGTTCAAAACGGCCAATATCTTGCCCATCATCATCACAAGAACATTAATGTGCACATGGAGGTTCAGACACTTTCGATCTAGGGTGCCGCCCAGTGAGACGACGGGACTTGGGCTTGTGCTTCCGTCATGCTGTCCTCTCTGCTGTATGCAGAACTGTCATTAACGGTCGTCTCCCCTCCTCGGCCCGTAGCCCAAGGGTTCCTATTTTCGTTGAAAGACTCAACCACTGTTCATTCGGCCCCGACATCTTGAGAGACACCTCAGACAGCCGAGCTTTCCCTTCATGTGATACTCGACCTTCCAATATGCACTTGACAGGCATTAGTATGCACAAACTGACTTTCACAGACTACCTCGGCATGAGGTACAGAGCAAATTCTTCAAGGCAAGAAACATTCAACGAATCGCTGGCCCCTACCTGCATGTCGAGTCAGGGGTGTCAGGTTCGGGAATAGCAGACATGAACTAGAATAGGGTGCTCAGGGTCATGCATGCATGCTTCGCCCGGCTGAGGAAAAAGAGAGGTGCCCGACTTGCCCGACTCCCACATTTTGCAATCGGCAAAAGCACAAATTCATTATCTTTTTTTTTTCTTGTTCCAGCAATGCGGATACCCTCGTCTGTTACGGATCATCGTGGGCTATATGTATCTCAAACCTATTTATATCGGGTAAAATATCGCGGGGAGATATCTCCGGCAAATTTATTCTTACCAGAAGACTTGCAATACCAGTATTGAACCGTCAAAACACACCAACCCAACGCAGTTACACCGCCCTCCTTCGGTTCGAGCTCGTGGCGTTAGGCCAGAAGAGAAAGTCCCAACGGCCGGGATCTAACGCTAGAGACAAATCGTCGATTCAAATGTGCCGAGATGGTCGATTCTAGGTGGTCAGCCAATGGCCAAGTAACCGTTAGTTGATTGTTACTGGCTAAAGGCTTGCTAGGCCCGGCCTGCGTGAAGATGCTGTGCTGTGCTGAGCTGTGACTGTGACTGTGTGACGCAGGACGGTAGCCAATGTCGTCAGGGACTAGATCTCGAACATTGTGGCTATCCCCTGCGCTGAAGGGATATCTAATTCCTAGTAGGCCAAGCATTCATGTGGAAGCGATCATGAGATCCCCACGATGCGGCGTCGCGCACGGTTGGAGGTAGAGACCAATTCGAGCCACTGGCAGCCTGTCTTCGCCCACCATCAGCCTCAAATGCGTGTCTTTGAGTTGCAACTAAGCCTTCCTTGGACAAGCCACCACACGATGGATATTGAGAATCGGATTGGGCTTTGTGGGCCGGCATAGCTAGATCTCACACCGTGGCAGGCTAGGGAGACTAGAAGCCTAGAACATCGTCTACTGCAGCGAAGGCTTGCGAGGTGGTCTGATGTCGATCGCTCTGTGGGACTACAGTACAGTAAGTATTTCGCGGTAGTTGACCAAGGCAAGCTTAATCCTTGAGCACTAATGTAGCCATCCAGCCTCCCCCGATAACGCCCACTGGCTCGCCGCCTGCACACGACCATGCAGTTGTACGAAACAGCCATTGTTATTGTTATTGCATCCATTGCATATGATAAAGAGGCAACAGGTGAGGTTCTTGAGGATGGGGGGTGCGCGGCTGATAAGGTTGAAATACATCAGCTTTGCTGTTACACAGCCAGCTCATCAGACACTTATGGATTCTTACATATTTGTGACCCCTGAGCAGTCACCAACTGACCTTGGGTTTCATTCCCTTCAAAGGTACAGTAACGACGAGAACAATCCTTTCAAGACTTGCAGTGTACAGTAGGTTCATCCCCCCGGACAATAGTCCCGGTCGGCGGGGAGTAGCGGGGGGCGTTTTATGTGATGCCATCTTGATTCACGCCTCCGGACGGTACGTAGGTAGGTACCATCTATCTACTGAACTAAGGATTGCGGGCGCGTTTCCGCACACTACACCAGATCAGATGCGCCCGTCTCAGCTCGGTCTACTAATATTAAATTGTCGATTTCTTGAGACGGACGGGACACACTGCAAGATCCAGGTACCTCGATCCGCTATACCCCGAGGTATCGTATCGGCCGATGCTATCCTGCATCCTGCATCCTGCATCCTTCAACCGTGACGTTGTATCAACCACCGCGGGCACTTTGTCCCGCAGCGCTGGCAACACCCAAAGAAAACAGAGTCGCCAGATCCAATGGTTTAACTGGAGTAGACTATGGCCCCCGGTAGTGAGCAAGTCTCCCACGATGTTGCATCGCTCACTGCCCGTTTCCTGTTCTCGTATCCAAGGTGCTGTACTGCACTGGAGAACAGCCCCCTTTGCCTTGTGAGGTCTCATCCTCGGGGTTTTTTTTTGTTGCTTTCCGGGTGGTTTATCTGATGACTGGTAACCAATGACCTCCTTGCAGGTGGATCTGGAGTTTAACTGTGGCCGGGGGCCTCAGAAACGTGTTTGACTTGAAGCTAGCAGACTTACAAACTTACAAACAGGTAAAAGGTTGGTCCATCCAAAGGCTACCATTACTGAATGCGGATGGCCTCTCCACTGAGAACACACGTGGTAGACCGCAAATGCAGGGCGACGGGCGAACTGCCTCTCGAATCCCACCAACTGGCAACATTCCACCCGTGCAGGCGAAACGCTTGCACTATAGGAGAAGGCTTTATAATACGTACTTTAGTTATATACGAACTGGAGACAAGCGTTCTTTGATGATAACCGTCGCCGTGTCCGAGTGTGGGTCCGGGGCCGAATGAGACGGCTTGGAGATGTCAAGCTTGTTAACAATGCAAAAGTTCATGATCTCAGAAAGAACCTCGACTACTGGCACATGATATCACGCTCGAGAAGCAGATTGTGGAGAGATTATACTGCTCGAAGCTCGGGCAACTTGCCTTGTTGGCCGTAATAAGAATTCACACGCGTGATGGAGATGGTCCACATCCATAACATTTCTCTCCTTCCCTTGGGTTCCCTTGTCCTAGGAAATATAGATCTACGCATCGGCTCCTGGTATTGATGCAATCTCTGATTCACATCCGTTTGACAGGCATCTCTTCCAGGGCTAATCGTTGCTTTTTCCCCGAGCTTTTGAAGTTACCATAGGTCATAGATACGAGGCCCAGGAACCAAACTTTGTCGGCAGTTCGTCAAAGTTTATTATGAAATCTACCGTATGGGATCTGCAAAGTGTCGATTACCTAGAGAACTCTGAATACTATAGTATGCTGGTCTCGACCAAAAGACTTTGATTATAGGAATTTCAACTTGTTCATGTTTCGCATAACGATGCTACAATGAAGTCCACCTTGTGTCATTCTTAACAGCACAGGGTCTTGCTATTGGTAATTCTGTTTTGTTGGATCCTTCTAGCCTTCCCAGTCAGGCACCCCGTTGAACTTTACGGGAAAAACGGGGCAATCTCCCGCTGGGGCTTCCTTGTCCTTCACCGGGCAGTTAGTGTCATGCCAAATTATTGTGACAACCGGTTAACCTAACTTCAACTAACCAGACATTCCACCTTGGGAACCATGGCCGCGTTTTGTCAACTCCACGAGACAAGACCAACGCGCGCTGTTGTAACGATAATGACCAGCGGCTGGCTCTTGATTGAACCTCCCCGCCTTCTCGTCCTCATCGATGACGATCCACTTGCCGAATCTCGTTTGAGAATCAGCTTTCAATATTCTTAGTCCCTACCTCCACGTGAGATAGTCAAAGGCAAACGCCTCTTTGACTGCATATCGTCATCAGCAGTGATATGAATACCTAGCCAGCCATATGATATGCACTCAATGTCATTTTGAACTAGAGTCATCTCGCTGCCACTGTTGAATTTTGAAGTTCAATCCGATTTCGGCTGGCCTCAAACCTGCGCCAGCCCAACCGTTGTTGATCAGCGCGAGCCATCGGAAGTGGCAGAGTGGTTGCCGGCATGGATACCTAAAGTGTCACTTTGGTAAATCATCCCCGATGGTCTCATGCAAGCGCCGCCGCTCTCTACAGACAGTACAGGAGCCTGAAAGTTTCAATCCCCGGCTTCCAGCCCTCCGCCAGGGCCCCCTGGCCATCAACTGGCCTCCTTTCGATCTTCGCAAATCGACTCTGTACATGGGTCCAGCGATGGTTCGCAAAAGTCGCTCTCCATGATCCCCTAAACTAACAAAACCGACAATGCAACAGGGCATCTTTTCCTAAAGGAACCTTATGCATTAAGGATTCATGCTGTTGAGCACACTCAGACACACGTCGACAATGAGCCCCCCCCCCTTGCCTTCGCATTGGATGTCATGGTCGTTCTGACAGGTCTTAAGACTAGCCTAAACATGGGGGTGCTCTCGCGGCACAGATATCGTATAATATTCGCCGAGAGTTTAACCACAAACAGGTATTCTGAGGTACATCTCGCGCAGTCAACTTAACCCAAATGACCCCCGGACCAATGTGACGGGCGCTGGCAAGGTCTTATCCAGCCGTACATAATTAACGCAAAACAGATCTGATATGATCAGTGGTTGGTTAACGGCACATCCCTACCACTCAATATTCTCTGGCCAACCACGCCCGTCCCGACGTACCTAAGTGTGCGCTGCAGCTTCTCGATTCCAACGGTCTCGATGATGCACAGCACTCAAAAAAGCAACGAATAACGTCGATTGACAAGGCCAGCTCGTCGCCAGCCCCTTCTCGAGAGCCGATTTGTGGACATGCTTGTCATTTTCTTACAGTATTTCTTGAGATGCTGATAAGTGCAGCATCAGCAATGTGATATGGCGAGTCATTCGGCAGTATTTTCACATCGTGCATGATGCGTTGCAAACCCCAGACTCAATCTGAGATGCCGTGTCAAACTGAACTGGTAATCACACCCTCTTCTGAATAAGCGTTTTGACACAATCAAGCATGAGGCCTCCACTGTTCAATCGTATATTTGCTATGTAAAGCTTACTCTAATAAGATGCCAGGAAACAGTAGCCTCACATGCGACGCCTTGTCAACTGCCGACAACGAAACATGGTGCTATTCTCGAAACTAAGCATCTCGCAATGGCGACTACCGCGAAGACCTTTGCGACCCTTGTGCGGACTGACAATAATCGTTGATTGGGTGTTCAGCCCTCACGAGCAGAGCAAGATTTTGGGGGAGTAAGACCGTCCCCACGGCACATTCAGCCAACGCCAGCCGATCGGATCACGGTAGAATGACGTGGCCGTGCTTCCACAAAGAGGCCCCCAGATCGATTCCTGATTTCTGGGTCTACACCTCGAGTCCTTGGCCTCGAAACATTGCCGAGGCGCACACGGAGATGCAGATGGAGATATCCACCACAGTGCTGGTGACGGATTCCAATGCTACGCCAAGTCCTACTGTGTTTTGTGAGTTGACAGGGGTAGGGTGCGCCCGAAGCGATCGGTGAGGGTTTAGGAGTTGCCCGTGGCTTCTCCAAACGCCAGATTCCCGCTCGGTCAAGGTCGCTAGTTGGTCATCATATTGAGCAGTCAGATATCCTAAACGGATTTGTGAGCTGTTTGCCACTCGCGAGAGGGATTTGTGCATGTCACCACCATATTAGATACCACGATCATGAAGAAGGTACAATATATTTAGGCTGAAGACCAGCGGCGAAGCATCTGACACAACATATCGTGCAATCATTCCAAAAGGATGGATTCCCATTGAGCTCAGGAGAAACAAGGACAGGGGTCTATCGACCATCAACACCAGGACGGAATGGCGGGAACCCTGGGATCTGGCTTGCTGTGGGGCGGATTCGACAGTGCGATCGTCTGATCCCAGGGCGCCGTGCGCTAGTGAGATCCTGCCCGTCCCGGGAGCACACCACACCGCTTTCAGTGCTTCCATACACCCCTTTTTCGTGAGGGTAAAACCGATGGCCGTCAGTGGTGTTCCGAAGCCTACGGGCCACCAGCAGGCGAAGTCTACGACAACAGTGACACTTCCAGACTTGATTCATCAGCTCCATGAGTTCGATATATGCATAGCGGGTTAGGGACTGCGTCAGGGCTGCAGGGAGACACAAGAGACTTCTGAAAAATTTGAGATCCTGGGCCCACGCATGGATACGTCGATCGCAGAACTCCATTAGCTCAGCATGTCAAACATGCAGCAAGACCCTTGGAACCTACCAAGCTTCCTGTCCTGGTAAAAGGGAACCAACGAAGACTACCGGCCGGTATACCATCACCCACCAGTTCTACAAGTCTGTGCCGTTTGCGCTTTACCGCCTGCGCACGACAAGCGCCGAGGGTTGTGATGTACTGAGGTCCTTGTGGTCTTATCAGAATTGGCAAGTTATTGGCTGCTATTACTCAATATCAACCTTAGATGAATGCCAATGCAGTCTTGGCCAAAAGCAGTCAGACAAGTCACCACTTTGACTACTGTTGACTTGACTGGCAGTTCTGGACCCTCCTTTATTCAAGTTATGAGCTAATAATGCTTGTGCAAGTGTACAGTATATTTGCACTATCATTGAAGGAAGGGTGCAAGTTGCGGACTTCAAGCCACACCACGCCCGGCAACGTTTTCACAATACGTATGTGTGGTGCTTTCTACTAACCTTGGCATTGAAGAGTGGCCTGATTTTGCAGAAAGCCACTATTGGGCACTTGCACGGACTGCCCAACTCATCCTAGCTCCGGACCGCTTTGACGGTTCGTCAGCCTCGTTGGATCGTAATCGCTCGCGACAAGGCTAGCGGTCAGAACGTTATTTGCATCCGTGTAGAAATTGGCCATGAGAAATAATCTACCAAGCAACTGCCACGTTCCGGCCTTGGGCTTTGAGTTTTACGAGTCAACGGCGCTGGGAAGCAGCTTCTAACCGAGCTCTAAGCGTGCGCCACCAAAGATTCACGCTATGGAGAGTTTTACGGAGTCTTCTCATTGCTGGTTTTTGAATTGTGGAGTATTGGCGTCAATAGCTTCGGGCAGTATTCCGCACCAGAACTCTCAACCTCTTGAACTGTTTATTATCTTGTCATTCCAAAGGAACGTTCTCGAGCTAATAAGGCATCATGTTTGCTGGAGCACCTAGTTGATAGCCGTACCATGGCACGAGAAGTTTGGTTCTCTTCCTCTGGCACTGGCGCCGATCCGTCGTCTCAGCCTTGCCAACCCTGGCTAGAAGCCAGACTTGACTGATAACTTATTCTCAGCCGACTGAGGCTTGTTTGCTTCTTCTACGGACTCCCTCAAAGGAAACTTGGGACCAATCATATTAGCTGGGCTGGCGTGATCAATCATACGATATGCTGAAAAGCTTGTGCATCGGCTCAAGGAGACTTTTCTTCGGAGGAGTGATGAGATGCGATAAAATTGACCAGTCATCAAGCTGCGAATTACTAACAACCTCCAGTTCCGGATGATTGACGTTAATAAGTATAGATGCAAGCAATATGGATAAGGGAATACAATGCATACGACATGGCAAAGAGTAATTGATGGGGGGAGGGAACCGAATCAAGCCCTTTCCCCCCAGCTTTCTATCCAGAAAGTTCCTCACGCCGCAGACTTTGCCAGGGCTTTTGACTCCCAAGAATGCCATCGCATCTCGGCTCATCTAATCGTTATCGTATCTCATCTCCCCAAATATCATGGCGGGGTGCCACCCTGGGAGCTGGTTGACACCCCACTAACTACCTAGGCACGCCCCTTGATTCTCCTTCCTTGACTCAACTTCAACATGTTGATTCACTTTGATGCTGGTCTTCCAAGGTCAAGGACAGGCTAAGAAACATCATCGACGTGTCCATCAGTTCATGGAAGAAAACGTCTTTATTGAGAATATTCCCCCCAAGTCTGGCACCAATCTGAAGTTGGGCTTGGGGCTATACTGTCACCATCATAATCACATCCATGAAGAATGGTGCCAAGTGACCCTGATCAAGCACACGTCTTGAATATACACAAGTCGTGCCAGTTCACGAGAAAAGACACTGACCATCGTCATGAGTCAAGTTAAACATCATAGTGAACGCCACGCATGATAGGCAGTTCCAGAAAACCCTTGGAGAAGAACACCAAGCAGTGATTTAGTTGAGCCAGAGGCGTCAGACAAATGGGAGAACTGCCGGCCTAGCGTGTCCTTGATTTTTGGTATCTTGTTTCCCATGATCGTGATCATGACCATGACAGAAGGAAGCTTTTGGCGAGAACATCACCACACCATACCATGACGAAACTTGCTCCCCGGCAGTCTCCATCACGGTTCATCCATGTCTTTGGGTTTATTTTCTAGCTGCGTTTCCGTCGGGTGATATCTGCATGCTCTAACGGCTGCCTTGCTTTTTCCACGTACGTTTCGTGGCCTAATCGTTCCACGAATGCCGCATTAGCGCGTGGAGTTGTATGTGGTGGCCGTCGATGTTTGCTTCTTCTTCATCTTCCTTTCCGTCCAGGGAGTCCCCTCTGGCATGCGGACATCCTTTCAAGGCAAATTTGCTTTTTGCGCATCCCTCTTCAGTTTACCATGACATGATTCTGGTAAACCGTCAAGGACAGACATTGCAATCTTCATCTTCGGCTCCGCACCCCGGAATTGTAACGGAGATCAAGGGCTGGGCCGTCCTTCGCGTTGACTACCGTGGAGCTCCTGGCGCAAGGTCAAAGAGTTGCAAAGCGGGCCCTTTGAGGGTCTGTTTGGTCTTGTATCGGACAACACATCCCAAGGGTCTGAGATCATGCACTTGCTAGACTCCAACTTAGTCATGTCGAGTGTTGAGTGTGGTCTATCACCTGTTGGTCTCTCGTGTGACATGAGTGGAAATGGAGTAACCGTCAAGGTAGGTAAACCCTTGTTAACATAGATGGCACTCTAGTCATGGTCATGCCGTAACTTGCACCTGAGGGTGTGAAACTGAAGTCTGCGTCTTGATCAACCGGGACAAGTTGCCATCGTGGCCAGAATGCCCGTTTTACTCAACTCGATCTCGGCCAGACGAGTTTCCGCGCGTTAGGGACAAGATATGGATACCCTTATGGAATTCATCAGCAAACCCATGGGAATGGCAGGATGCTCTGTTGGGAACGACTTGCCCGAGACTATTGACGCTCCGGCTCGTGAACTGGCCATGGCGTTGATAAGATCAAGCCCCAGGACCCTAGATTTACTTCTCCTCGGGTAATTGCGTCGATCATTCTGGATGGGTGCTGTGGTTGGCTAGTTTCAACTCAATAGTGAGTTGACTCGCAATTACCTTGGGACCTTAGGTCACCTTGGTTAGTGCCTAAGACTCAGCTGAGACGCTAATTACTGTATCTCAGATCCCGCACGTACAGTATCCGCACGCATCAATCAACTGGCTCATCGGCAAGGGCTTTATCTCCCTCACTCGCTCGCTCGCTCGCTCTCACCGCTGATGGCGCTGTCGAGAAACGGAGTCATTCATAGCGCTAGAAGGCCCCTAGATCAGCCAAGAAGAGATGATGTGGGAATTTCGAGACAGCGGCTCCGTGACCGATCCAGGGTCCTCTGATTCAAGACTCAGATCGAGCGAGGTCCTCTTCCTGGTATATCAATGGATATTGTCTGGCCCAGTGGGGTTGAAGCTGAGATTAGGGCGAACCCCAGCCGCTTCTCCGGAGCACAGCTATACTGAATCGGTGGTGGGTTTCCGAGCAGCGCATATGTGGGCAGCGCTATGGATGCGCACAGCATACATCCATCGGTAGGCATCCACTGTCAATGCACAGAACTTTCAGGTCTAGGGAGTGAGTGAGAGTGAGTATCAGGGAGAGCGAGCGAGCTCCTGTCGTGGGCAGGGTGAGGCTTACGAGCCGCCAGATTGACCCTGCATCCATGACCGCCGTGTCTCTAACTTGGAACTTACTTGAGACAAAGCAATGCCGACTATTGCAGATGAGATTGAGCTTGAAAGTCTCCTGCCAGATTGGGATGTCATTTGGACTCTATACTCTTAACTGAGCTGACTGTCTAGGTAGCTAACGGAGTGCTAAGTTATTAGTACACAGATTGGCTCAGTTGAATGATGCTAGCTTCAACATTTTAAGATGCACGAACCATCTTCTCTCGGGAGCGTTGTGCTTTCGCTTTAGTAGTCATAACAATCTCCTTCATGTATGTCAACATCAGATCATATCATGAGCAGACTCGCTGGTTGCTTTTTGTCTTTGCCGCTTTGATCCAGTGTCATTTGGTCGTGCACGATGGCGATGTGGTTGGAAAACCTTGCTTGTTGTGCAAGATGGCGACGGTGACGGTCATGATAATGGGAATGTGACTCTTTCTCTTCTTGGCTATTCCTTGTTACCTGAGTGAGTAGACTTTGTTTTCTCGTCCCGCGCGGCATGTGAGATCTGGGTCCTTTGATGTGATACATGTTGTTTTTTGTTGGTTGGCAATCCCCATAATATGATATGACATAACAGAGTTGGCCGATGGTTGGTGGTTGGTTTAGAGAAAGCTTCTGGAGATTACATGCGTATGTGATAGATTGTTGTTTGTCTATGGGTCTGTTTGTCCTTGTGGTGCATTGCGTGTGACCTTTTGAGGCTCGGTTTCGTCTTGAGGAGGTTGTCGCGGTGGTTGAGGACTGGTGTCTAGGGTAACCAGGAACTCTAAGTAAAACACGTCCATTCTTTACTATGTCAGACTTTCCGTCTTGTATCTCGCTGGTCTCACGTGGATTGATACAGGAGCTGGCTCTTTACTTGATAACACGTCAGTGCGGGATCTGGATGGATGCCGTTCCTGGCTAAAGCAACATAATCCAGTATTCCATTGTTCATGCATGAAGCCATAAGCAGATATGACAACTCGCAGGCACGATATAGTACCTGATTCCTATCGAAGCGTTCCAGAAGCACGCCAGCATACATAAAAATATGGTGAGGAGCAAGATCCAGCTGCTCGTCTAGGCATAGGGTAACTACCTAACTCGTGGACTTTTGAAGCTATACTCGACCGTCCATAAGTTTTGGGCAAACATGTTGTGGCGGCTAGCAAGTCATGGAAACTCTCAATAGGCTCATATATAGTTTGTTTTATGATGCAATTCAATGCATTAATTAATAGAATCAACATGTGGTACAAAAAGATAACATCTCGGGGCAGATAGAATGGGTGACCCGAGGAAGCAAGACTAGGTTTTATGAACTCCCAAAGTCTTCCAGAGTAAATTCTAAAGTGCAAACACTGAACGACGATAGGGCGAGTTGTAAAGCCACAAGATAATTATACGGCACGTCATTTGTCGTTGCATATATCGCAGTGTCATGGCAGCACGTAAAGTGGCTCTAAACTGGAGAGCAAGTGTCATAAAACATGACCTCCTCGAGGCTGAGGAACACAAGGTTTAAAGGTTGGAGTGCCAGTGAACGCAATTGGTATTAAAAAGCCAAGAATTTGCCGTACTGTAATAGACTGAGTAAGCTTGAGATGGTGTGACTGCGTTTCATGTATTGAAACAGCCAATGGTGACTGTACTCGAAACGGAACAAGTTATCAATATAGCAGTGAGAGAGAACACTCAAATTACCCTGAGTATCTGCACAAGTCACTGAATTATTCTGTCGTACCGGGAGAGGGAAACAGAAACTGATGCATCGAGTAGCGAAGGATTCATTGCTCGCGGTCCATTTCATTGATTATTCGTAGGTATCATTAACCTCCTCTCTTGTTCTTCCTTCCATTCCATTTCCTTTCATATTGTACAAGATAGAGAGAAGGCTTATTGCTGACGCTTCTCAACACCCTCACGACCAACGTTGCTCAGGTCCACCTCCTCGCCCTTGGTAGCGGGCTCGCGGAGACCAGACTGAGCGGCAGAGTCGGTGCCAATGGGGCCCTCCTGCTTGCCAGCGCCGACGTTGACGGTGCGGGCATCAGCGGACTGCCAGTCGGAAGCCTTAGGGGGCTGATCGGGGAGAGGGAGGTTGGCCTGGGTCTCGGCGATCTTCTGGTCCTTGGATTGAGTCATTTTGATGGGGGGTTTCTGAATGATTGTTAGCATTTATTCCTGATACAACTCGATATTTCGGATGACACTTTGACTTACTGGGTTGGTAGTTGTGGTTGTGATGAAGAAGTCTTGTGATGATGTGATGTGGTTGAGAGTTGAGAGTTGTAGAGTTGGAGATGATGATGTTGAACTGACGAAGCTTCTCAGAGGTCCTTTAATACCTATTCATTCACCGAGAAAGCACATTCTCCATAATTACACTCTTTCCCTCCAAGCAAACGCAAACGCACGTACACGTACACGTACACGTACACGCACAAACAAACACAAACAATGAACTCATCGCGATGCCATTTACAATTCTGACGTCAGTGGTTCACTGACGTCACAAAAACATCACCACGCAAAATGCTCCGGCCCTTTCTCCACATCAAAACATCATCTTTGACGTTACATGTTCCACGATGTTTCTGACAGATTCTGCATATCTCAGAGATATTACTCGACGACCCACGCTAAGTCAGATCGCGGATCGACCCCATTCAATATCCCGGCGAGGAGACTACAGGGATCACAACCAAGGCGATGCTGTCACTGCTGTCAGGTACCGAGTCAATACCTTGGTTAACCTGACTCGGGACCCAACGAGCACGCGACATATCTACCCTTAAACCAAGGCACTCAGCCAGTCAATCGATGGTATTCACCAAGCCAAGTATCTAAACCCGAACCAAAACCGAGGCTGGCACCCAAAACGCCCCCAGTGCAATGTCATTGATGCAGTGCAGTGATTGTAAAGCAAATATGTTGCAACATCCAACATCCAACATCCACCACCCATTGTGACGTTTCAAACCCCACTACCTCAGACACAATTATGAACAACTCATCCTTAACTCCTCCCTCCTTCAAGCTACTCGTCGATCCGTCTCTGCGGATGTGGGCTTCTCCCCTGCGTCTGGGTTGAGGTAATCTGCGTCTTCAGCAGCTTCGTATTCGCCAATCAAGTCTGCAACAACTTGGCGTGCCTCGTCAAACTCGTTGAGGTTCTCGGAGAACGGTGCTGTCTTCTTGTATCCTTCCATAAAGGCATTACGCTTACGCATGCCATCGTACTGCCTCAAAATTCTCTTGAAGAGCTGTAATTGTGTGAGCTACTGTGTTGAATGGAGTAAGTAAACAGGAGGTCTTGCATACCGTCGCAATACTTGTGTGGTTGGCGAGCATAAGACCGCTTACACGGTGGCTCATGGGTATGTATGGACTTCTCTTCGTCAGGGCAACTTGAATGCTTGCAGGTCCCCATGGAATGAACGTAGCCAGCCGTCGTTCTCGGATACGAAGCAGACTCTTGTGAACATCCGTCGGATCAACTTCACCCTGAATGACATTGAGAATGGAGATGTAGCAACTTTTCTTGCCGGGAACAGTAGACACCATGCGGTTCTTGGGCTGCAGTAGACGTCGCATCACATCCAACACTGTCGTTTTGCGAACTGTCTTGGCTTGCTCGACTTGGTCACCGGTGAATGGTGTGTAGGCAGTCATGAGGAAATGGCATCGAGGAGTTGGGATGAGGGAGGCTAGGATGCTGACAAGATCATTGTGCATGTAACCGGGGTATCGAAGTGTTGTTGTACTGGCAGACATGACAGTAGCAACCTGATAGTTGTCAGTGCCTTTGCTTCATTTCACACATCTCCTAACACTCGTGCTCTTGCTACGTGCATAGCAGGCAAGATTGAGGCGGCAGCACTCACCAGCTGGTTTGTTTGTTGAAAGGATGGCTCCTGAACATGCAACCTATCGGCAGCAATGTGTGATAAAGCACCATTATCCAAAACGACAACAGAGTCGGCATTTTGCGTCAATCTTCGCATAGATAGGATACTGTTATAAGGATGAACAACAACATCGCCCGCGTTCGTTGTGTCCGGGAAGACTGAGTACGTCTGGATGATCTTCTTGGGAAACCGATCGTTAAGCCTCTCGAGGAGGAATGAACCAAGACCTGATCCAGTACCGCCAGCAATTGAGTGCAACATCATGAAGCCCTGGGGTATGAAACGTCAGTAAGCAGGTTCCGGCCGGCCAAGGAAGACTCACCTCAAGAGAGTCACTGCCATCTGCCTCTCGATCAATCATCTCCATGATATCCTCGTACACTGCCTCACCACTCTGGTAACCATCACCCCAGTTGTTGGCGGCACCAACGCCGTCTTTGCCCACGTAAAAGTTCTCGGGGTTATAAATATTTCTGTAAGGTCCAGTCTGGATACCATTGATGACCTGCAGAAGCTGCTTAGCACTCGGTCGCCTTGTTATTATGGTCAAAGACGCACCCTCGGTTCCAGATCAATCAGGATGGCTCGGGGAATGTATCTCGTATCGTCGCTCTGGTAGTAAAAGACATCTTTCCGGTCACCGCCTTCAGTCGCAAAGTCTTCTAGGTTTCCATCTTGGCTGATGCCGTGTTCCTGGCAGAGCTGTTGCCAAAACTGGCTTCCAACTGTGCACGAATAGAATCAGCAACGTTCGATATATCTGTATGCGCATGGCTGCAAGAGCAAGTCGGAAGACGGCGGCGTAGATGCGGGCATATCGAGGGAGCAGATAATGGTATCTAGATGGCGGGGGGAGATGGGTTATAACTAACTGCTGTTGCCGCACTGCCCGGCCTGGATCGTAATGATTTCCCTGAGAATTGGTATGTGAGTATCTGAATCAGGTCGTTATCGACCGGGAGTATTGAACTTACCTGGGCATATTGTTTAGAAGCTGAAAAGTTGTTGTTTTAGAGCCAAATCTTTTTTCTCTCCGGGCATCGTCTTGGGGAAACTGACGCGACGCGTGCCGCACTCGTACCTGCCCTGAGCTTCTCTCCCTCCAGGGCAGCTCCCCTACTCCCTCCCACCTGCTGATCCCCCCCCCCCCCCCGCGTTTCACATGAGCCTTGAGGTCACTCATCAACATTGGGCTGAAAGGAAGAGTACCTTAGCTCAGCCTTACTCTTCAAGATTACTGACCTAGTAGTGATTTATTTAGTACCTCTAAGGTGGATAGTTTATGTATGTCCCAGTTACTCTCCTGTTCGTATACTTTCTTCTTGTTCCATGTTTCAATTACAACTACAATATGACGACTAATAACTTCAAACATCCCATCACTATTGAAACATCAAACTTCTCCCAAGGCCCTCTCAGCATAACTTGTTAAAAGCAACTTTTGTATTCCATACACTGATCAAGTCAATCTTTGCCTGCTTGAGCATTCCCACGAAAATCACAAATGTGACTTTACCTGCAAAAAGAAAATATAAAACGTCGAATGCTTGACAACGCCCGCAATGCTGCTCCTTGCACCTTACCTTTCTATGTAAGCACCTAATGTCAGAGTGTGCTTCTATATACTATTCCCCAGTTCCCTCCACATTACTTCTTATTATGGACCTTGTTCTGCTCCAAAGCTTCTGCAAGCTCCTTAGCCATGTCCGCCGTCTTGACCTGAATCATCCAAGTCTCAAGTCCGTCACCCTTCTCGTTCGACGTGGTCATCTTGACGTACTTCTTGTCAGCCTTGTAAGACATGTCGGCGAGGACCGCTCGGTTCATAGCAATATGTCCACGGGGCTCTGCTCGCAGGAGAAGACGAACAACACTCGTCTCCTTGTGCTTTAGCAGTCGAAGAGCTCCTACACCCTGTACCGACCACGGACTCTGAGACTTGGGCTTCTTGTCATCCGACTTCTCGCTGGCCGGCACAAACTTCAACACCTTTGCCCGTACATCATGCATGATATCCTCGTCCTGCTCCAGATTCTCGGCCAAGTTGACCTGCTCGTGCTTCTCGCCTTCTTCATCGCCTCCGGCGGCTCCTTCGGCTTGGTTCGAGGGTTCCGGGGTCCCGCCAGCTGGTGTTGTGGCCAGGCTAGAGCCTCCCCCAAGACTGAACGGTGTGTCTACACCCGTCGCTTTAGTGGGGCGATTTTCCGATGTGGAAAAAGAGGAGACTTACTGGTCCCGGTGGTTGAACCACCAGCAGGCGGTTGAAGGTTGCCGTTCTGGTTGGATCCAAATGTTGGTGCCGAGTTTTGCGCTGGCGAGGCTCCTGTGAAGCTGAACCCTGGCGCTCCTGTAGATCCGGACGCCCCTCCAAAAGCAGGAGCATTGTTATTACTGCCTGCTCCAAAGGCTGGGGTCGATGTGGCATTGCTTGCACCTCCAAATTGGAACGGATTGGAACCTCCAGAAGGTGCGGTGGTGGCCCCAAAGCTGAACATGCCTCCAGGAGCTGATGATGGGGTAGAAGCTGTGTTTCCTCCATCATTGCCTGAGGAGAACGGATTGTTGAACGATGAAGAAGCAGAGTTTCCTCCAAACTGGAAACCGAACGATCCTCCAGAGTTGGTTGAGTTTGCGCCAAAAGACGAGCCTGCATTGTTAGCAGCAGGGGTCGTTGAAGCACCGCCAAACAGAGGTGTAGAAGTGCCTGAGCCACCACCAAATGAGGGAGCAGCAGGAGCTGTAGAGGCGCCACCGAAGCTGAAGATGGGTGCGGCCGAAGCCCCAGTGCTTCCACCGTCGAATGCCTTCTTGGCCGGTGATGGTCCATCCTGCTTCATGGGACTACCATCAAGCGCGGCTGCACCAGACGACGTAGGCGACTGAGGTGCTCCAAAGAGGGGCTTGTTCGCACCGTTGATCTTATCAGCACCAGCGGAAGGCGCCCCGAAGCTGAAAATGGGAGCCGCAGCAGGCTTGTCTGCCGTGGGAGCAGCGTCAGTCTTGGGCGCCGTCGCATCGCCAGAGTTGGGGGCACCAAACAAAGGCTTGGCAGTTGACACCGCGGCATTGCCGAACAGGTTGGTGGCGGTGCTTGTAGGTTTTGCACCAAACAAAGACGTAGCAGTAGTCGACTCTGCACTGGGAGCACCAAAGAGTGAGGTCTTAGCGGCATCATTGGTAGCAGGTTTGGCGCCAAACAATGTAGATGACTGCATCGAGGGTCCGCTTGACTCTGCAGGCTTGCTTACGGCACCAAACAGATTGGTAGTGGGCGGGGGAGTGTTGGACTTGTCATCAGACTTGGTTCCAAATAAGCTTGTAGCAGGCTTTGTAGGCTCTCCAGCCTTAGATGGTTCCGTAGCCGGCTTGGGGGGCAAAGAGAGACCCAAAGTTTGCCGGAGCCGCTGAAGCCTTAGACTCGAACAGTGACTTCTTGGGGGCCTCATCGTTCTCTTTGTCGGATTCACCTCCCGTCTTGTCAGCCTGCTCCGAGACTGGTGTTGATTCTTTTTCCGTAGGCTTGTCCTGCTTGGCGGCACCGAATAGGTTAGAAGTGGGAGGCTTCGAGGCGAACAAAGAACTCGTCGGCGCCGAAGTGGCCTTTCCAAACAAAGAGGCAGCTTGGCTTGTGGATGCAGAGCCAGATGGCGCAAATTTGATAGGGGTGGTGCTGGGGTTCCAGGTCTGGTCGACAGGTTTCTCGGCTGCTGTCTCATCCTTCTCTCCAATACGCACCGGCTGTCCATCATTATCCTTGGTAACTCGGTCAAACAAACTTCGGCCAGGGGTGCTCTCCCTAGTACCAGGTGCTCTGGACCCAGCGGCGAGGCCACTGGTAGGGGCAGGCTTCTGTCCGAACAGACCGATGCCAGCCTGAGAAGCAGTGTCGGCGCCACTGGCTGCCGCACTTGGCTCGTCGCTGTTACCGGTTGCCTGGCTATCATCCTCAACATCTGAGTCGGCCTCACTCTCGGCATCAGCATCAACACCACTATTCTTGGCCGAGCTTGCATCAGAAAGGTAGCCAAAGATGTTTCCACCAGAAGAAGCGCCAGCAGCACTGCCGGGCTTAGGGTTCTGAAAGATGCTGCGAGCAAGCGAACTACCACCACCGTTGGGCTTGTTGAAAGCAAAGGGATTTGGCTTAGCAGCAGCCCCATCATCAGCGGGTTTGGTAGAAGACTTGAAGGGAGAGGCGGCAGGAGCAGTCGACTTGTTGGCAATCTTCTCGAAGAGAGATTTGGCGGCAGAAGCAGTGCCCTTCTGCATCTTCGAGGGTTGGCTATCAGCCTCATCGCTGACGGAAGCCCTGCGTTTGTTCTTGCCCAAGGTAGAAGCTGGAGTAGGAACTGATGCAGGAGTTGGCGCTTCCTGCTCCTGGTCATCTTCTTCACGCTCAGGAGCACGTCGCTTGTTGTTGCTGGAAGAGCCGTTCACAGCAGCATCTTTAGTGATGTCATCATCCGCCTTACGCTTCTTGGTAGCAGTGGCCTTTGTAGGAGTTGGTTCGGCATTATCTTCCTCTGGCTCAGGGAGGCCATGTTCACGACGCCATCTCTTGAGCACATCCTGAGAAGGCTTAACATTCTGGAATTCGTACAGTCCATAGCGCAACAGAATAATACTCCTGCTCTTTTCGAACTCCTTTGCGAAGTTGACGACGTTAAGCTTCCAATCCTTCTTGGAAAAAATTTCGTTGGCCGCATATTTGAGTCGTCGAAGATCGAGAATACAGAAAAACTGTCGTCGCTGCTCTTCGTCGAACTCGGGAGGACAGAGATGTGAGAGGAACTGGTCTGCGTAAATAGAACCCTTCGAGTTCCAGCTTTGAGGGATCTTCTTTGTAAGAACCTCGCCAGACAGTTCGGGATCGGGGTCCTCAATACGCATGTGGAACAACTCCTTGGATGTGGTCTTGGAAGCCATACCGCGGGGCGTAGCATGTGCAGTCGATTCTCGATAGACACGGCTCGGCTCGGGGGTAGCGCCGGGAGCAAACACCTTCTTCGGGGTGTTCTGAGGGATGCTCGGGGAGAAAGGAGTGATGGAGGGACTATCGGAGGTGGTAGAAGCCCTGAAGATATTACGGGATGTAGAAATGGTAGATCTGTTGAGGCTGCTGGAAGGCGTCTCATCGCGAGTCGTCAATAGCCTCCGTGATGGCGCACTCTGGGGGACGCCGAGACGGCTGCTCTTTAACGGCGTTGAGACGTAGGCGCGCCTCGCGAAAGGGAGAGCAGGACGCGGCCGAGGCGTGCTCTTGCCAGCCTCGGCGAGTTCGTTATCGCAGGGAATAGCAAAGGTGACCATCTTGCGCGATGGTTGACGAATAGGGTTGAAGGCGGAAAAAGCTTTGTGTGATGAAGGTTGATGACAATGGAACCACGATCGGAGGCCAAGGCCAAAGGGTCGCGTTTTTTTTTTTAACCCGAGAGCGTGCGTCGAGGTAGGTTGCGTGACCTGACCAGGTAGCAAAAGGAGAATAAAGAAAGGACAACGGGCAGAAATTGATGAGAAACAGTCAAGAAACAGCTAAAGAAGCTGTCTTTGACGAGAAGCGGTGCGGCGTGATGGATGGCAGCGCAGTCGCATTCAGTCCAGGGTCGCCCTGGGAAACCGTAACGAAAATATGGAAAGAGTTGTACGACGGGGGAGATGTTTTGGCCTGGGCGCCAGGTGCAGTTCAGTGCTTTTTGGCTGGGGGGCACTCGTGCTATGAGCGGGCGGCTGATGACCCTCTTTCACCCTCCACTCTTTCAAAAAGTAATTGTGGGCCTCCCGCTCAGGCTAAGCCAGGCCATAAGGTGACTCCATCATAAATTCTCAGGCACCAAAAACTGGTTGCGACGACATCTTACGAAGCCAAGGCACCCTCTATCATGCAGGTCCCGTGACCGGCCTGCATCATGGATTTTCTTAAGACACTGGCTGTTCAGCCCAATTCAGATTTAAGACGTGCCATATCTCTGATGCAAATCAGCCATTCAATCAGTGGACGGGATTGGATGACAATCTATGAGACTTGGCGTTGTCGCCGTATCAAGGGTCGTGGCAGAGCTGATTTCATAACTTGCCCAACTGAAAACATCCTCACACATACATCAATCAGGTTCATCTTTACCATTTAAGAATGTTATCACTTAGAAACGAAGCAAAGCCAATCTTTAGTTATCAAATCACCGAATCCCATTGTTGCATCCTGAGTTACCTAGTCCAAACTACCAAAAGAGCGTGTTCTTCTCTCACTAAACATGTTACGAGAAGGTTCGTAGATACCTGGCTATGGCCTTGTTCATGGCTACCCGGTTTGATATCGTTGCCGTCAATAAACGACAACGAAAGGTATGAAGACAGAAGAAATAATACAGAATGAAAAGAGAGGAAGCAACATTGGCCGAAGCAAAAACAAATAAAGAATCAGATCCATAACCCCCATTCCCATCCTAAGAAATCAAATTTACGCTTACTTGGTGGCAAGTTTCTTCTTTTGCTCCTCCAGATACTCCTCGTCGGAAGCATCCAGGATGTCGTATTCCTCATCTGTCATGAATCCATCTTCAGAATAGTCCCATTCGTCATCAATGGTTTCTGACTCTCTAGGCTCCTCAACGGTAGAGATAGGCTCAACAGCCTCGTGGATGCTAGCCACAGGTGACTCCTTCTCAAGCTTGGGGAAAATCATCTGACTCGAGGCTTGGCTATCATTCTCCTGCTTGGGCTCCTCAACAGCTGTGGGCTCCTGCTTCGCCTCCTGCTCGGACTCGGGCTCGGGCTTGGGCTCCTCCTTCACAATTCGGACATTGACATCACACCACAGTCTGTGACCAAATTTCTCTCCATCTGGAGTTGTAAGACGCCAGTAAGAGATGACCTTGCCAGGCCGAACGGGTGTTCGGAGTAGGACAGTAAAGGGAAATTCCTGACCAGGACCAAGAGGAGCATAGCACACGGTAGACTCTGAGGCAGACACAAGCTCGGAGATGCCGGCCGGGTGATTGGAGTCAACATGACCCATGTAATCGCCGCTCACAAATCTGACGGAGCAACCAGCGGGCCAGTTCTCCTTGCCATCGTTGCGGAGAGTCCATGTTTGTTCGAAAACATGGTTGGGGGGAAGGATAGTACCATCGGGGATGGTCTCGCGAACGAATACACCCTTGAATTCCGCCTTGGGGGTGGGGATGGCCTCGGGAGTAGTAGATTCCTTCTTAATTTCCTTCACCTCAGGCTCGGGGGTCTTGACGGAAATCTTGGCTGGAGCAGGCTCAGTTGGCTTGACATCAACGATAGTACGGACAGGGTTGATGGAATTGCTGGGAACCGTGGGTTCAGTCTCAGTAGACTTGGACGTGCTCTGGTGGTCACCCATTTCGGGCATATACTGGCCATCCTGGTTCTCGCCAGTTGTTGTAACACTGATATGGCGGACAGGAGTCTTGAACTGAATCAAGGGATGAGTCTTGTTGTGAGCGTTAATGGGGCTGGCCTCGCAGTTGGCACAAAAGTCCAAATCATTGCAGATAGCACATTTGTATCGGGTGCCACGGATGTAATTGGGGTACGCCTGGCTTCCCGGAGCAAAGAGGTCCGTCGCAGCAAATGCCAACATGGACGGCCGCTGGTGCACGAGCCCGGACATCAGTGAGTGGCTCATAGATAGGCGCAAATCGGTGGCCAGGGTGGATGATCTTCACAGACTTGATGCAAGTAGAACAGTAGTCCCAGTCAGGACAGTCGAGGCACTTGTGACGGATACCTGTGATGTACTTGTCGCAGCCATCGCAAATGGCGTGGTGCATATGGTTACGGCCTGGGCTCATCTTGGCTGCAACATGATGGGGCATTTTGGTTCCCTTGACAGCGGGGGCAAATCCGTGCTTGGGGTGATGGCCGTGCTTGTCCTTAGCGAAGCATGGTTGGCAGAGATCGAAGTCTTCGCAGACGGTGCAATGAAGAAACTCGGCCTCAGGGTGTTCTTGCACACAGCAGTTGCATGTCCGCATGATGCCGAGAGAGGCCCAAGGAGCAGTAAGGGGCTCGAAAATTGGCTTGGACAATTGAAATGTCTGAACTGGAGGTGGAATCTTAGGCTCGACCTTGGTCTCAATGATAGTCTCAACTTTGACCTCCGCCTTAGGCTTAGGGGCGATAGTCTCGGTGGTGCTCTGGACTAGTTGCCCATCAACAGTTGAGCGCTTGATCAACCAGTGATCTCGACCATGGCAGGTGATACCTTGATCGACACAAGACTGGCAAAGATCAAAGTCTCCGTCGTCACAGGTGGAACAGTGGTAGTGAACATCAGGAATATTGTTTTCGCAGCTGTTGCAACAGACTGCGAAGCCAGGACCAGCATGAGTGAACATAGCAGGGCATTTGTTCAGTGATGGATCGGCAGTCTTGGGCAGAAAGAATGGGGACTGATGATGCTTGGTCACGGGGAGAGATTGGGGAGTCTGCTTTGGCACCGACTGTCGTTCCATAAGATTAGCAAGCCTGCTCTCAAAATCCAGACGAGCATCCCGACGTTCTCCAATGAGTCTCGCAGCATCACTGAGGAGAGCAGAGTTGTAAGTTCGCGATAGAGGGCTAATACGGACCGGAAGAGTCGTCTCGGGAGATGTGATGATTGATGCTGGGGTTGGTGCAGGAGCCTCAGCAGCGGGAGTGGGTGCAGGGCTTGGCTCTTCGGAGGTCTCGTGAGCTTCTTTGGGAGCCTCGTCCATGCTCATAGGAGAAGAACTGAATGCGGCGGTTTCAAGCTCATCTTCGATGGTGACAGGCTTAGGTACTGTAACCTTGGGCTGTTCTTTGATGGTGACACGAATCTTGAGCTTTGACTTTGCCTTGGCGGCGCGGTAGAGTTGCTTGTAGATGGGGATGTTTTCAGCCTCAAGAAGGACATATGACGCAGCAGAATCGGAGTATCGCTCAAAGGCGACTTGAGCATCTCCGGGAATGTGCAAGAATGTACGGATCTGATAGCGTGTTAGTTGTTGCTTAATCAATTATTGAACCGCCAACTTTGGTCTCCATGGTAAGATGGCGACGTAGGATGGCGAAAACTCTGGAACTACTCAACGCGAGAGCAGTATTTGTCAACATACATTAGATTCAAGAGTTCTTGGGACCATATCCCGAAGAGGCATCTTGGTGCGACGAGTGATGCCCTCGAACATCACCTTGACGGTGATGGCATGGTCCAGACCAGCGTTATGCGTGGTGGAAGCCATTTTTGCAATGTTTCCAGGAAGGCTGCTAAAAGAAAAGGATGTTAGGATCCCAGTTTATTCTCGTCGTACTCGATCCGCAAAGGACGAGGATGATGAAGAGAAAGGAAGAATGACGACTGCGGATGGTGGAGCCTTACATATGGTAGCCTGGGGCGGTGACGAGGATGTTAATGCTGTTATCGGTGGTCGAGATAAGCAATCGGCGGTGACAAGAGGGTCGTCACCCGTCGTGAAATCGGCAACAGGCGCTCTGAGAAATAAACTATGTTGGGCGATAATAGAGAGGGTCGCCTGATGATAGAAAGGCGCAAGTGTTTTAAAAGGAGGAGAAGAGGGTGAGATTGATGGAAGAAAAGAAGAGAAGAGGAGAGGATAAGGAAGAAGTAAGAAGAGAAGCTTCCACTGTACGCGGGTCCTGAGCTGCCTGTAGGTAGGTAAGGTGAGGTGCCTCGGATGCCTGCAGGGGGTGTGCTGCGAATTACTGATGCCCGGGATTTCAGGTAGACACTGACGGGAGGATACTTTTACCTTGGGAACTAACTCTGGCCGCAGACTCAGTGACACATTACCAAAGAAAGATACCTTGAGGCTACACTGTCATGCCATGGCAAGCCGCGATGGCCTTTGGTGAGTCCGAGGTAGCGTGGCTGTAG
>NC_030992.1:1998902-2000806 GCF_000149955.1 Fusarium oxysporum f. sp. lycopersici 4287
GCCGGGTAGCTGAAGTGATGTTTACTGTTTATGCATGCGGGCAGAAGTCGGAATCTCTCGGCTTACCAATACCTGGTTTCAAAGCCCTCTTTTTTACAATATCAAGATGAAAAGGTCATACTAGAACCACGGACCTGGATCAGTTGAGAAACTGGAACACACTAGAACTCAAACGCAGCCATGAGGTGGCCAAACAAGCTTGTTGGTCAGCCTGGCTCGTTTGTCAGTCTTGGGGTCGAGCCTGTTCGACCAAAATGCAGTACCTCATTCGCCGTCTAGGCAGAGAGGGTGTTATCTGTCTCTATCAGGTCTCAGAGCTACGCGTGCTCATTGTCGCCTAGAGGTTGTCGCCTCCTCGAAAACCTTCAACCTCGACAGTTTACCTGAACTCAATCTTGTTGTTTGATACGGTTGTTCAGTGAAACACGACTATCGGAAAAAGTGTACCCTTCGATTCAAGGTGAAGAAATAACACGAGGGAGAGATCATCCGGGCCAGATACACTTGCACTTGATCCACTTACAAAGCGAGCTTGTACCTTGCCTAGGACTCTGCGCATCACAAGCTCTCGTCCCAGGCCGGGGCTAATGACATTCCCGACTCATACGGTACTTTGTGTCCCTTGATGATCAAACATCATCTGCATCTCAGTATCTGAGTTATGGCTTATCAAGATCAAGCTCACCTCCAGCCTCTGGATCGTGTAGCTCTCCAATTGACCAGTACAGTCAACTCATCAACTATTTACGGCTCGGAGGCTCACAACAAACGTTTCACGGTATCACGCATATTCCGCCCTCTCTTCTTAGATTTCCTCTTCTCTCCCCCGCCTCTCCAAACCAAAATCGTCTTGCGTGGACCTCAGAGATCTGAGCTAAGGGAGAGCTCCATACAGCTTACCCGGCTACGCGGTCAGTCCTTGGATGGGCTTGCACAGGTGTAATTGCATGAGTCGTTGAAGGCCGACTTGAGTATGGCTCCGAGGTACTGCATTGACAATGGCATCCACCTGTCAAGCTATCAGAATCGACAAAAGAAGCTACACTAGAATAGACTAGCTGGTATGCACGTATTGACAACTCGTGACTTCATTACCCCATCATCACATCCCCACATTCTTGTTTACTTCTTATTTCCACATCCACTCTTTGTTCCTCTACCATGGCATGATTTTAACTCGCTTTCGTCTACGAACCAATCTCAATGATGTTTATAAAAGCATGACCTCTTCTGTCCAAGCCATTCAATTATGCCACAATTGGAGATATTAAGAGGTCATTGGAGCCTTGGCAGTTATCTGGATCCCAATTTGGTTGGCCTTGGTCTCCTTGGCTTTACATGTGCCCGTAAGGTGAACGTGGAGAAGCCCGGCTGGTTGGCCAATGCTTCGAGTCTTTACAACTGACATGACAGTACATATTCGTACAGCTCTCCGCTTAGTGAGGTGGAGAAGCACCTAATTCCCCTCCATAACATCCATGCGAGCCCCGTTGCATCAAGGTTTCGTCTGTTTGGCTGAGGTAATGAGCAGATTGGCATCTGCCCCGATATAGTAGCAGAGCACTATATTTCACCACCACCTATTATATACCTGTGAGGATAAAGTCGGTTGCCCCGTGGATAAACCATATAATTAATGGCGTAATTATTGAGAGTATGTATTGGCTACAGGAAAAAACAGAGTCTATTCTGCCCGGAGGAGATAGAAGCTAGTGTGTTATTTTTGCTGTATTGCTTTGATCTATCTGGCCAAGATGTTGATATGGTTTACTTCATTGAACTATTTTTCACCATAAGTAGATTGCATAGGGCACTTCTCGTGAGTTGATTCGATACATCTTCGATGTCACGATAGTTTTCCATTGCCAATCAACAATGTCATCAAGACCAACAGCAGACGGAAG
>NC_030992.1:2000906-2003827 GCF_000149955.1 Fusarium oxysporum f. sp. lycopersici 4287
AGTAGACCATGCCGGATGTCTGTTGAGGATAATAGAAGCCGTCAGGGCTGGATGTCACCATGCCACCCATACCCATGACACTGGGTTGGTAGCCTTGAGGCGCAGGGTAGCCAGAATAATTGGTATCCGGCGGCAGCTGTGACGCATCGAAGTAGTAAACCATCCCATTCGCTTCTTGAACCACCAGACTGGACCCTGTAGCAGGGTGTGTGCCGTTGTTAGACATCACAGGTTGCTCGGGCTGATTCTGAGGCGTGAAGCTACCAGGAGGACCTGGCTGGCTGGGCACAAATGCAGGTGCAGTACTGGACGCCCCATATATGGGAGCGTTGTAGTTGGGCGGGTAATAGTATCCCTGCTGAGGCTGCGCTTGATATGGCTGCTGATTGTAGTAAGGTTGCTGGCCATAAGTGTTTGGCTGGAAAGGAGCAGCATGAATGGCTCTCTCAGGAATCTGAGACAAAGGTGTACCAGTAGAATGCTGAGATGGATAAGACGGCTGGCGAGTATGTGATTCTTGAGACAGGCCATTAGCCATTTGAATAGGCACCTGTTGATGGAAGGCCTGCTGGTAAGCCTGGGGACCTTGTGTTAAGGTAGGTGACTCGATATCAGCAACAGATATGTTCTTCTGTGGACGAGGCTGATGCATGGGCAGAGCCGAGTGGCCGATTCTCCTGGAAGGCAGGCTTTTGAGGAAGGGGATATGTCTGAGGCGGAGGCAGATCGTTGATTGATGTCTCCAGTGCGTGAGGTCTCTCGACACCAAAGGGAGAATCGACTGGCCCATAAGCAGAAGCTGGAGCAGCCATTGGCGGAACCATTGTGTTCATTGGCATTTCCGGCCGAGGAGCAGGAGGTAGTCGAACAACCGGCCGGGTATTCTCAACAGGGATGGGGGGCCGTGAGATAACGGAGCCTGTAGGGGAAAACATGTAATCACGGTCCACGATGGAAGACCGCCTGCTCATGGCCACACTAGGAGAATACACGCTGCCATAATAACTGCCCCCAAAAACACTTGTTCGTCTCGAGAAGCCACCCATAGAACCAAAGCCAGAACGAGGTTTTCCTCGCATTCGCTGCTGGTTGGGCCGCATAGCCCGGGGGATGAAGATGAAAGATCTGTCAGCGGCAGGGTATATATATCGAGGAGGATTGTTGGGTAGCGAGATACGGACGGGTTTGTCCCGACGCAGAGGTGGCCGATGATCGGGGAGCTTGGTATACTGTTTCACGGCAAGACGTGGAATGACAACCGGTTCTTTCATAGACGGAAGGGACACCCGGACCTGTGCATTGCCGATATGCTTCTCAGTGGAAAGAGTCCGGTTGATTGGAGTCGGATTTGGATCACATGTCGGAATGAATCCATTTCCGTTGGCTGGGCCCTCCTGTTCCACCATGTGTCGAGGGCGTGCTGGAGGTGCGGGCTCTACGACGGCGTCGTGCATATCATGTGTCCATGGAGAGTTGGTCGTCGGGTCTACAGGCTGGTGCAATTGGCTATGCCTATTAGTAAATGGAAGAAGTAAGAAGGGGAGGGCATTATCATACTTGATGGGAGCAAAAGGTCCTCCAATACCACCACGGCCACCTCGACCTCGACCTCGTCCAAAAGGACGAAATCCATTTGCTGCGGGCCCAGCATGTCTGTGGTCATGCATGAAGAAGGCACCACGGTTGGGAACGAAAGCCGGGTCCTCATCTCTCTTGCGTTTGTAATCTTCGTGCTCTTGTCGACGTCTGTTTGCAGGAGCAGCAGGTGGCCTGGCGGATGCCGAGCTCACTACTATGGGGGCAGCAGGAGACTTGCTGGGTGACGGGGCAACGACCTCGTCAAAATGCATCTCCTGAACGGGGGGAGATTGGTCTGTAATGGACAAACCGTGCAGCATCACGTCCGTATCAGTAACAGGCTTGCCATTCTGGTCGGGGCCGGAACCGGACCCCGACTTATGGCTATGGCCGGCATGCTTGGCAGCGCCATTGACCTTCCTCCTCGCATTCGGGGACGTTGGCGAGGCCTCGTCAATGTTGCTGGTATCGCTATCATCTGCAGGATCATTGTCATCTGTCAGGGAGCCATCGGTGATGGAATCGTCATCGAGGTCGAGGGTCTCCGGGCCAGCCTCGTCTTCGCCCTCGTCCTCAACACGGCGACGTTGACCGATAAGCTTCCTACGTCGAGGAACAGCGGAAGCCATGATTGCGCAGCGGTGAAGGAGACGGAGGAGCCGACAGAGGGGGCTTCGGAGACTCGATGATATGGATGCGACGGGGTTCGCGGGTCATACGGCGACGGAGGCCGGAGAGGGAAGGCGATAGAATTGGTGGGATGACGAAACGATCGATGAGTGGTTGATACGCCGAGGGAAACAAGAACCGGCCGGCGGCGGAAGATGAAAATAAACCAGAAGCCAGATAATAGATGAAAATAAGTCGTAACGGGACAAAAAAGTGCAACAAGCAAGCAGACGCTAGACGAAGGAACCGATCGAAAACGATATGTGTAGGTGACGAGAGATGGGAATCGTTGTCAGCTCTCAGCCGCGAATGGTTGCACTTGTAGTAGTAAAAAAAACTGCAAGCACGGGCTACGTCGTGGATGGAGAGTGAGTCGAGTCGAGTCGAGTCGAGGCCAGACCAGACGGGACAGGGAACTTGAAGCCGGACGAGGAGGAAGAGGCGGCGTGCGGAGGATGTGGAGGTGGAGGAGGGAAAAAGAGGGAGAGGGAGAAAAGGGAAGGGAAGGGAAGTGTAATGTAAATCTACAACAAGTAACCTAGAGGATGGCGGATGAATAACCTAGAGGTAGTTCGGTTGGTGGTGGTGATGACTTCTGTCCTGTCCCTGTAAGGTATGGATGAATGGTCTGGCTGGTCTGGCTGGTCTGGGCTGGGCTGGGCTGTCCAGTCCAA
>NC_030992.1:2004977-2056068 GCF_000149955.1 Fusarium oxysporum f. sp. lycopersici 4287
AGCTCACTATTGTATTCATTGCATTGTTCAACACTCATTGGGCGGTCCCTTGGTACAGGGTATATGTAACACCAAGGTACATCATGGCGTTATCAAGCAATCAGCTAAAGGTTGAGCTTGTACATCTTTCGACTCAACTACCTTGAGTCTTGAAGTAAGGTCCTCAGACATGCAGAGAGTAGATCCTGCACATGTACAACATTTAGCATTTTTCGAATATGTTATTTGCAATACCTGGTGAAAATACCGAATCGGACAAGTGGTTGACTGTACATCTAAAACACGACAGCCTGTCTTAGTAGGTAAGTTTTTGGAAGAGTCTAGTGCTCCAATTTCTTATACCAAGGTTCATTTTGGCCTTTGATACTTAGTTGTAACAAAGGAAAGAAAACCTACAAATCTACTGGAAACCTAAACGGTTTTCCCGAGTTATGTCATGTATGATGTCAAATACCTTTTCGAGACTATGAAGAACTTGGTAGAAAATGTCGTAGTGAACAGCTCTTCACTATCATGCTGTGTGAGTCCGACGTAGAAAGTCTGAGAGAATCCAAATCAAAGAACAAGAGAGTGAAGAGTTGCCTCGAAGGGGACCAGAAGAACAAGAACAAGAACAGGAACAGGAACCAGAGTAGCCGGGAGATCAACGTGGGGATCATAGATCCAGGTATCAATTAACCATAACCCCTTGTTGTGTTTCACTAATATCCTGGTTGCACTAAGTACTCATCAAGAAAGTATTCTCACAAAGAATTAGGTAGCCACATGAAGTCACATAAAATAACTGAAATAGCAAGCCTTGCTAAAGAAAGTGTATTCTGTTATACTGGATAGCAGAGAGGAGCAACCCAGACTAACACTAAAGCATACCTGTTTTGGCTACTCAAGAGAAACTTGAGAAGCAATTTTCAGATGCTATATAGAGAACGTGTCTGTACACACCACAGTGACAAGTCTCCCGTGAGCTGTACCATGGTCTCACCGTTGAAGCGACAGTAGGAAAGACGCCTTGTTGATCTTGCAAGCTCCAGCGCAACGTTCGACGGGATATTAACATTTGATGGCGACTGAAGAGAGGTCTCGACTAACCATGAGATGGCCAAGGCCAAGAGTTGAACTATGTAGGTGAGGTGAGGCGAGGTTGATACTTCTTGGTGTCGTGCATTGGTCTTCTCAGGGGACTTCGTACCTCACTGTGACCTCCAAGATAATGTAAACTCTGGAAGCACAGGGAAACTATATACCTCCAAAAGAGCGGAAATATTGTCCAAAGGAGGAAAAAAAAAAAAAAAAAAAAAAGACAAAGACTCATACGTAGTTATTCATTACGGACGCTAGGATCATTTTTGCTAGACTCGGGCCGTTATTTGTGAAATTATAGTAAAAAGGCTCGCAATTGAGCACACAAGCAATATAAATATATCATCGGCAAGAATGCCAATGTCTTCTTAGCAAGAAAACTTCGTGGCGATTGTGTATCATGTGTCAACACTGAGACTCACTCTTCTGTCTCTTATCTTCAACCACCGTGGGGTTATATTTGCTCTCGTTGGTAAGGTAGTCAGATAATGCAGGGAAGCTACCCTCATCCTACAGCCACACGGCAAAGAAGGAACGTGACCTGAATACAATCAGTTCTATCTCATTACACCTACCTTAGGTACTGATAGCCCAAGAATGTATACGAATATCCACCACATGAGGCATATGTTACTTTTCAACCCACAAATCCCCCTCTGCAGTTCACCTCAGTCCAGTCCGGCCCAAACTAGGAAGCCAAGCAATGGAACCATCGTCAGAAACCCTGGCATCTAACTGTACCCCACGATTTCAACCATCCTCTTCAAGAACCAATCACGGCATAACGCCGACTGACGCCATCCCCCCTCTATCTTAGCCTCAATCCGGGGTGAAGGGAAGCTCTCCTTCTGTGATATTCTTTTTTAGGAGAGAAGTGCCGCAATCGCAATTGGGTCACAATGGGAAACTCGCGCTTCTCATTCTCCCCACACAGACTGTGATGTAGTCCTTTTAGCTGTCTGAATCTGGCCTAAGCTGGTGGAAAACGGTGGTATAAAGGTAAGGTAGTTAGGTTGCTTTGAGCTCCGTGGCCTCGGCCGTTTAAATTCACTATCAATGCTTCAGTGGGGAATGGATACCTAGAAAGGCGGGGGAACTTGCTCTGCTCTATCATGATATCGGGGTTTGAAGCTGATGAAATCACCTCCATAAAGGCTCGTTTCTAGTATTACATAATGTAGACTGATAAGTATAGATATACTATAGCTCCCGACTTATCTCGCAAGTTCATGAGACCAATTGATATCAGAAACTCGAAAAGATCCAACCTTATCATGAACAGCTTCCCCTCCTCACAACAACCCTGCGGTTATCTCCAGTGGATCCCGCTGCAACGTTGGTAGGAGTCAGAGGGGAGGCAAGAAAACTTAAGACGGCTATTCTGATGGCGAAAAGATTCAGGTAAGTTTAGTATAACTTAGCATAGATCTAGGAGGCCCTTAGATTAGGTATTTTTGACACCTTGGGTCATCGTCAGAGGGTTTCTTGCTTCTTCGAGGCAGGGAGTGACAGAGCCGAGTTCACAGCGGGTTCCAGCCTGTGCTACCTTAGCCAAGCCCCAAGCGAAGGCGCCAAAAAGCTCCCTTGTCGAGTTGTCACTCATTGCCCAAAGCCCGTCTTGTCTCCAACAGCGGATCGTCTGCTCATGACCTAATTCTCTAAACCCCCCTCCACACTCACTCTCTCGCTCTCTCAACAATATCCATTCCTCTTGCGTCCAACTCCCTTTGCGCCGAATATCCTCAACTTTCATAGTCAGTCGATCTCTCCCGGAAACTGCCAGCTTTGGCCCTCGCCATTATCATCATGGCCAACCTCCCATCGCAACACCCCACCCTCTCTCTCCATCTCTCCGACGTCACCCTCACCCCGCTCATCACCTCGGCCTCGTCGCAATCACACCTCGAATCCCTCACAGCTCTCACCTCAAGCGCCCTCTCCTCCCAGACCGCCGCTCAGCGACTCGGTCTCGGTCGCCCCCAACGTCTCATGGTTGAGTACCCTGATCGTGGGCCTGTCGTAATACACTCATATCTTGATCCTCGCGACGCTGTCGATACAGCTACCAACAACGCTGCCGCGACCGCCTCTAGCCGCCCGGGTTCAGCGCCCGGGTCAAGTCACGACCCCGACTCTAGAGCACCTCGGTCTGAACCTGCGCCGTCCCATGACGATCCGCGATCCGAGGATGCGGCCCCGTTGCTCGTTGGTGTGGTCGTCGCAGGGTCCGCAGATGAAGCGAGAGAAGCCCGCCGCGCATCAACAAGGCTAGAGCGCGTGGGAAGAGAATTCCAAAGGGAGTGGGCTGCTGAGAGTAGTCAAGAGCGCGCAAACGACGAGGCGCCAGAGTGATCAGGCTGCAGAAACACCCACCAGCTGGGGTGCTTGTCGTTCACATGATATGACGAATTACATTTACGAAGCGATATAATGCGATGCGATGCGATGCGATACCACGAATCAAAGTGAGAGAACGATATAAAAGTGCTTAGCAATGACGGGATAAAAGTTTTGGCGTCTCGGATTGTCATCTTGTTCTCTGATGATGCGATCGAGTTTCGATGACATGTGTGATGAGACGGAGAAAAGTCATGAGAGTCTGGGTTTACGGAGAATGCATTCACACAAGAAAACCGTCTTCGAGGAAGATGGTATTGGTTGGGGGGGGGGGGCACACGCAATCGCATGATTTGACATTTGGGATCATGAGTTCAAGCCAGTAAAAGCTGCCTTGACTACATAGATGATAGAATCCCATGGCAGGCAGATACCACACAGCTTATCACAGCACGAAATGGCTCACTTAAGTCAAGTTCTTTGTTCTAAAAGATTCAGTTTCATCTTGTAGTACGTGTCTAAGTTGCTGTAAATCCACAAAACCTTGCTCCAAAGTCCATCGTCGTCACTTGCATAATCATTCTGTCCGGGCTGGTATCCTCCCGGTGTTTTTAGTCTTATCCTTCGTTTCTTTTTACTCGTTATTATCTTTGATCTAGATGATCTGCTGGAAAGCACGGTTGATGGGGGATCGGATGTTGGGGACGTCCTTCCAGAAGTCGATGGTGGCGACGGCGCGCTTGGCAATGCCCTCAGGGGTGAACTCGAACTTCTATAATAGGGGTTAGTCACATATTCTATCGTGTGTAAACAATCATCGATCAAACTTGCCTTGTAGACATCCTTGTAGGCACCAGAAGCACCGAATCGGTTGATACCGAACTGCTCGTGAGTGTAACGCTCCCAGCCCATGGTGCTCATGACTTCAATGGACAGAGAAGGAATGCCGTCGGGAAGGACGGACAGGCGATACTCCTTGTCCTGGAGATCGAAAGCCTCGAAGCAGGGCATGGAGACGATACGGGCCTTGATGCCCTTGTTATCCTGGAGATACTTGGCAGCATCGACAGCAATGGAAACCTCGGAACCGGTGGCAACCAGGGTGATGTCGGCACCCTCGACTTCACGCAGGACATAACCACCCTTGGCGGCCTTCTCGATAGTAGAGCCCTCGAGTTGGGGAAGGTTCTGTCGAGACAGAGCAATGATGCTAGGGGAGTGCTTGGATGTCAAGCAGACGTAGTAAGCACCGCTGGTCTCGTTACCGTCGGCAGGTCGCCAGACAAGACAGTTGGGGAGAGCGCGGAAGTGGGCAAGAGTCTCAATAGGCTGGTGAGTAGGACCATCCTCACCAAGACCAATAGAGTCGTGGGTGGCAACCCAGATGGTGCGAACGCGAGAGAGAGCAGACAGACGGACGGAACCGGCAGCGTATGAGACGAAGTTCAAGAAGGTACCGGAGTAGGGCAGGATGGTGCCGTACGCAGCGAGACCGTTGAGGATGGCACCCATGCCGTGCTCACGGACACCGTAGCGGACATATCGACCAGAGTAGTCACCGAGACCAGTGGACTTGGGCTGGAAGTCGACAGCCTCCTTCCATCGGGTCAGGTTAGAGCCAGTCAAATCGGCGGAACCACCGAAGAGCTCGGGAATGACGCTCTCGACCTTACTGAGGACGGTCTCGGAGAGCTTTCGCGAGGCAATGGCGGGGTCGGAGGGGGTGTAGACGGGGAGGCTCTTCTCCCAGCCCTCGGGAAGATCGCCAGACATGCGGCGGACGAGGTCGGCGTGCTCCTTGGGGTACTGCTCCTTGTACTTGGCAAAGAGCTGGTTCCACTCCTGCTCGCGAGCGGCACCCTCAGAAGATCGCTTGCCGTAGAAGTCATAGACTTCCTGGGGAACAGCGAAGCTCTCGTCGGGGTTGAAGCCCCACTTCTCCTTGAGCTGCTTGATATCGTCGGCCTTGAGGGGAGAGCCGTGGACACCGTGGGTGCCCTGGTTCTTGGAACCGAAACCAATGGTGGTTCGGAGCTGAATAAGGGTAGGCTTGTCAGTGACGGATTGAGCCTCCTTAATGGCAGCCTCGATGCCGGCAAGATCGTGGTCACCGTCGTCGACCTTGACGACGTGCCAGCCGTAGGCCTCGTATCGCTTAGGGACATCCTCAGTGAAAGCCACAGCAGTGTCACCGTCAATGGTGATCTTGTTGTCGTCCCAGATGGCAATGAGGTTGCCAAGCTGGAGGTGACCAGCCAGAGAGGAGGCCTCGCTGGAGACACCCTCCATCAAGCAGCCATCGCCGAGGAAAGTGTAAGTGTAGTTGTTGACAAGAGGAAAACCGTCCTTGTTGAAGACAGCTCCGGTATGAGCCTGGGCAATGGCCAGACCAACAGCGTTTGAGATACCCTGGCCGAGAGGGCCAGTGGTGACCTCAACACCGGGAGTGTCGTGAGCCTCGGGATGACCGGGAGTGCGGCTGTCGACGGACTGAGGAATGTGTGAGCAAGCAAGGGTTAGAGCCAGAGAGTGAGCTACATACTCGGAAAGCCTTCAGGTCATCGATGCTGAGATCGTAGCCGAAAAGGTGGAGGAGAGCATACTGAAGCATGCAGCCGTGTCCGTTGCTGAGGCGCAAAATAGTCAGTCATGGGAGCATTCGTAACGTGTAAATCAAGACAAAACTTACGAGAGGACGAAGCGGTCACGGTTTAACCAGTCGGGGTTCTTGGGGTTGAAGTTGAGGAACTTGTTGAACAGGACGTGGGCAACTGGGGCCATTCCCCTGTGACGACAATGTCAGTGTGTTGTTCTCATCGCTCAGCTCATCGAAGGGTGGTGAAACTCACATGGGAGCACCAGGGTGTCCAGAGTTGCTGTGAGCGGTCGCATCGGCCTGTTGACAGCTCGTTAGTACTCATGTTGTTCTGGAGGTTCATAGTCAGGGTATTGAGAGGCTGGCGGGCTCAATGGAACACAGCAAATACAAGTGCAACTGCCATGAGGCCAAGTAATAGAGTTCTCTGGAGAATATTGTCCTCATCACATTGTTGCGCGTCTCGTGTCTCATCTCTCATGGTAAAATGGCGGGGCAGCCGTGGCGGGGTAAAAGCCAATTCAGCTGCGCAGAGGTCAAGAGAAACGAGAGCAAAGTAAAGCAAAGTAAAAGGGAGGGGAGCTTACCGCAAGGACACGGATGGTGTTGATGGCCTTCTGATCAATCTCGCCGTAACCCATTTTGAATATGTATATGAGTATTTGGTTGTATGGAGGAGAAGAAAGGAAGAGGAAAGGAGGAAAAAAAGAAGAAGGAGAGGGTGAGGTAGAATGACGGAAAGATAAACGGAGCCAGCACCTTGCCTTGCCTTACCTTAGGTACCTTACCTCACGTCTGACGTCTACCTACGGCGCTCTTCGCTCTACGCTACCTAGTACCTACCTTACCTTTACAGTGGAGGGTGGAGGGGTCGTGTCATGAATTGTTTAGTGGTCTCCATTTTTCTCTGCCAGCCTTGAGAAAATTCGACCGGGCGATATCCCGTGAAGGTGTTGCTATATGATACGAAATGAGGTATAGTACATAAGGTACCTAACTACTGATTGAGGTCTCCTATGATATACGATGGTACCGATAGCATTGGATCTTAGAGTTCAAGGTATTCGGCTCTCTTGACGCTTTTCAACTCAACTGAGAAGAAAAGTGAGGCTGCTCATGGTGACTATAGTCTCCCTCACTCCCCTCATGATGGATGTCTAATGCCCACCTTGGGCGGCCGAAGCTCTACCCAAGACGTCAAAAGTTTCATTGTCTGCTGCATGCCTTATGTACTGTACTTGGTTGAATCAGCCACCCCAAATAGGTAAGCCGCCATCTTCACCTTGAGAATCATGAACCAAACTCAGATTCAAGCTCACCAAATACAGAGCGTCCGCTCCCTCCGCTCCCTCCGCCGTCGCCGTCGAGACGAGGTCAGTGTGGCCGGCGACACGCCGAGTGGAGTCCCCGGTGGGGGACAGTTTTGGGCTGCAGGGGAGGATAAACCAGTGACGCCAGGGCGCCTAGGGTGCTCAGGGTGCCCCTCCCCGCTGTAACTGCAGCTTGCACCTCAACTTGATTGCTCTCTTGACACGGGCTGAGGCTTGGCTTGATAATGAATACTAATGCAATTCAATTAGACTTAGTCACGGCTCTGATTTCCCTAAAGCCCATTCATAAGCACCAGATCTCCTACGTGCTCAGGATAGACCCAATAATTTGGCTCCCAGCAGCTTCGTTGATCTTGGGAGGTCCTCACTTGTGGACCCTATTTCATCAGCATGAATCCCATGGCTTCCAATGGATGGATCTCCATAGTTAACAGCGGCACTTGTACTTTAAAGTGGCCATTGGAACAAATCCTCGCTGCTGTGACGTCGATTTGGCCACTTCGTCATTGCCAGAAAGATTCTTCTCAACCATACATTGTCGCTTTTGTTGGCGATTCTTGGCCATGATATCAAATTTTCATGTCAGCCACAGTGAGGTGGTTGCAAGTAAGGTCAGGTAAGGCAAGGTAATAAACACCAGATATTGGCGCCGCTTACTAGCCAAATGATTCCACGCCATGTATTTCCCTCAATCCAAAACTGCAATAGCTCCCGCGTTTCGTCTGAGTCTGATCAAATTAACCGGCCAGAATAGAAATAGGCAAAAAGTTGCCAGACGGACGGACAACCTAGAAACTCGAGAGACTCAATTGAATTGGTACGCCTAAAACACACCCCCACGAGGGGTTCTACTGTAGAGGGGCAACTCCGATCGCTCCCAGGTGTTGAGTCGTTTCGGATACCATGCCGTACGAGTTACTTTTTGTGTCTGCCTCTGCAACAGGTGCGCTTATTAATGAGAGGATCAAAGTCGGATCAAAAGTCATGATGTGCTTTATCCGCAAATGATTTGGTTGAGCGAGCTAACCTTAGTGACATATCCGACTTTGGGGGTAAATAAATGATGGGGAGCGATAGTCGGAGAGAAAACAACCAAGCTGTTCTCTCATCTTCCAAAAGGTGTGGTAGAGGTAGCACTTTTGAAACCAATGAGGAAAAGGACGAGCTATGTTGATGTTTATCAATGATGCCGTAACTGCTGATGAATGATATGATATTTCTATGTAAGAGCTCTAAAACTCTCCGTAGGCCCGGCCACCATGACCAACTTACTGTGATAAACAGAATGTGATATGATAATATTCACAAGATTGATTGCCAACATGACACTGCATTATTCAATCCCACCTACATCCAGCCGTTCCGTACCCCGAAGAACCGCCATACCCATCCATCCTCGTCGCTCAAGGGAAGAAATGGAAATCTACATAGTACCTTATGTACTACTAGTCACCTTAGGGCAGCCATGATTCCAAAGTGGGGGGTTTTCGATTTCATCGGTAAAATATGTCCGATCTTTTTTTCCCGATATCAATCAATCCAACCACCAACCGACGATATCGACGATATTGGTATTACTCACCGAATCAATACAGCCAATGAGCTAGTACCAGATACAAGTGAAGAGAAATGGTCAAGAAAACGGGCCCCTCCAGAAAGGTTGCTCCTTCAAAGCAAAGTTCGAGTTCAAAGCAGAGCTCCAAGAAACTATCTGCCCCGCTAGAAACCTCTTCACCAGCTCTACAAAGCGAAGAGCAGCAGCAGCGTCTTCTCAATATCTTCTCGAGTGCTTTCAACAATGTTCTGACTTCAGATGATTTCTCAAGGTTGCTTCAGGAGATAAAGCAAGCTTTGTTTAATCGAGAATTTGCTGCCGCTTTTGGGAGAGAGGACTACCTCGAAGCCTATGCTGCTCGATGGAGCCCCACACGAGCATTATGCTATGCTGCCGTGTTTCTCAGTATCAAGAAGCACCTTGACGGGATTCTGATTGCTAAGGAAGAGACGAAGGATACCACAAATATCACCAAGGAGGGCTCAGTATCATATACAAAGATCGCCGGGTCAACCCAGGATGATGCAAATGACAAGCCTGAAGGGACTGAACTAGAAATCTTTCAGGATCTCAAACTTGACAGCACCTCTACTCGACGCAATGCCGCTCTTCGAATGTTGTCTGTAGGCGGCTGTGCAGCTGAGCACGTTGCCTTTGCCTCTTATCTCCAGACAACTGCTACAGATGGCCATCTAACTCTTCTCGATTCGGGCCCATGGACAACGGTCATTTCTCTTCTTGAATCCAGCACCGTCAATCCTCCACCTATTTCAAAATATGCATCCACGGCACGCCAGGCGGCCAATCACCCACTGCTGGAAAATAATCAACTTTCACTGGACGTGGTGCAGCGAGATGTCCTGGATCTTGACATGGACTCTCTTTCAGCGCAATGTGCCAATGGCAGAGTACCCATCATCTTGACTCTTCTCTTCACACTCAATGAGCTGTACACAACAGCAGGTATCGGCAAGACGACGAAGTTTCTCAAGAATCTTGGGCAGGTCCTGGCATCTGATAGCTTGGTCCTCGTAGTGGACAGCCCGGGAAGCTACTCCGAGGCAGCTTTGGGTAAAGAGAAGAAGAGATATCCTATGCAATGGCTTCTCGACCACACCCTCATAGAAACTGAAACGCCTGGATACTCCTGGGAAAAGCTACAGTCGGACGACTCCATCTGGTTTCGTCTACCAGAAGGCTTGTCTTATCCAATCCCGCTCGAGAATATGCGCTACCAGATGCACTTGTACCGCTTACAAAAGCCATGATTGAGAAACACCAGCTTGAGAATGATCGTGATATCTATGGTTTGCATTATTTATACCGTATTGTGTGGGATTAGATCGTTTATGCCGTTTCTTTGATGGCGGGATCTATCAAGCCCACACCATCTTCTTGAGTGAGTGTCCTAGCTGTTCTAACAGTCCTGTGTTCTTCTTGGCCTCCTCTAGAGAAATGATGGGGCCGGTCTCGATAAGCCTTTTCCTCTCTTCGCCCGGATGCTCCACCTGTCTCTCCAGCGCCAGTCGCTCAATGTCACCGCAAATGGTGGAAACCTGCTGAGTCTCTGTCTGCTTCGGACCATCATTGCCCACAACAGCGACAGAGGAATCCACATTTGTCGCCTTAAAGACCAGGCGGCGAACGCTCGGCGATGAAGAAGATGAGGACTTGCTGGTAAGCAAGTTGGCTAGGCTGGCGGGAATGCTGGCATCCTTTTGTTCGGTAGCATTCTCCTTACCTGTCATCTCGCCGCGACTTGAAAAGGTTCGCGTGTTGGTACGGCGAATGTCACTCTTGCCGGGGCTATATGTCACCACAAAGCCGGCATTTCTAATCTCGTCGATGTGAGAAAGGGAGATGGTGGAGGTGATATAAGTGCCGTACTTGATGCCTGTGATGCTATCGAGCTCGACACGCTCAAAGGAGGATACCTTGTCAGACTTCCAGTCAAAACGGCATGAATAGAGAGCTGCGTCTGTCAACAACAGAACAACCTCTTCGAGTGGCCAGGACTTGATAGCATCAGGTGTGGTAGGACTTAAGAGAACCCAGCCGCCGTGGAACTCTTCCTTCTCATCGGCTATAACTCGCTTCTGGCATAGTTCGACGGCTAGTTCTCTCATCTTGATGACGGATACCGCTGGATCCTTCGTCATCATGTCGCTCTCAAATTCTTCAAAGATTTTGGCTGTTACGTTGCCGAGGAGGAAATCAATGGCTGCTTGACTGAAGTAGTCGTTGACCATGCTGACTTGGTTAGCAAGAGGTTGAGCCTTCAGGAAGGGGGAATTGGAATACATACCCACTATAGTATCTAGCAAGACCGAGACCCAAATCGTTCAACGCACCACGATAATCTCTCTTCCGTGTTCTTGTGTAGTCGCCCTTCATCGCTGCTGTCGATGCGTACTGTTTCGACACAGCGTCGCCATTGTCCGCCCAGAGGGTGTTGAACCAAGCAGTCACTTGATCAGACTGGACACTCATGTCAAAGCCTTCCTCCTTGAGCTGAACTTCCAGCATATGCTTTGCGAATGAGCTCTGGCAGACGTTGGTTCGGTCAAGGCAGTCCATACAGTTGGTTCGGAAGACACCTTGCTGTCGAGCCAATTGCTTTCCGTCCTCTTGAATAGTGCTTCCAAAGCTCTCAATCTTGTCCCTCAACTGATCTAATAGCATGCTGACATTCTCAAATTTCATGCCTCTACAAGCAGCATGGAAATCAAACCATTCAAAAGGTATCTTTTGATCTTCGCTGGCATTCTTGTTGATTTCTTCTATGGCTGTCTCATATGCAGAGCCGATGATGGACTCGACCCCATGTTTTTCGACGAGATTGATTATCTGCAGTTGGCCATAATTCCTGGAAAGACTTTCGAAATGACTGCGGCAGGCAGCTTGATTTGCCTCCTCAGAGTGTTGCCGAATAGGAGTAGGTTTGAAAGCATATGGCGACTGTGTGAAGAATAGGGGAATACTTCCCCTGACCTGCAGAAAGGAGTATGTCTTTGAAGAGGGGTCCCACGTTGGCGTGGAAAGAAGCTGTTCAGTTTCAACCATGTTCGCAACAAAACCATCCTGATCAATGCCACGACGCAGATACCGTAAGCCAGCTCGTTTTGTGGACCGGCGCGATATCACAGTGATTAGATACTTTCTCTCGGAAGACCGAAGGTCTATGGATGCCCTGGAACTCAGCACTGGAGGAGAGGCTGGCAGCTCTTTCGAAGATGAAAGATTAGAGAGTTCGACGGAATCTTTGCCCGTGTCATCGCTCTGGGGAGGCTGGCTATCGACGACGAAGGTCCTCTGTCCAACAAATCCTTGAATCAACGGCAATGCCAGAGAATCTTGCCCGCTTGATAGGAAAGGTTTCAGGAGATTGCGGTTCCAAAAGAAGACCTCGTCCGCCTGGCTGTGGAGAGGGCTCTCGCTGTTCGGGGGTATGGATCCGTCACCGAGAGAGCGAGTGAGGTCGACGTCGTAAGAGAAGTAGAAACTCCGCGATGAACCAAAGAGAACATGGGCGGTTCGCAAAAGTTTTGGCAATAACTCGGGCTCATTGGGCACGACCTTATCGAGCCCCTCTTGCGCATCCTCTGAGGATGTCTCAATCGCAGGAGCATTATTTTCTGGAACGCTGGATGAATTGCTCAAGCCCATATTCCTCTTTTGATCTAGAGTCCAGCCACTTCGACTGAACCAACGTTGGGCAAACCGCCCGTAGCTGCCCCTCCTGCGAATGACATCTTCAGCGACGCGGCTTCTAGCCGACCCAGGTCTTGCATCGTCGTCCTCAACGACGGCGTCTTCCACTTCGTCTGACGTTCTTGAGGGCAGTTCAACATCTTCATCGCTACTATCACTCTCGTCCCCTGAGTCTTGTGCTTGGCGTGATAGGTGACCTGAGGTCCTCCTTATTGATTCTTCAGCGCTGGCCTTGGATGTGCATGGTGTAAGGGCGACTTCGGTAACGACATAGATGGGGTGGCCACAGATTTGTGCGACTTGTTGGCGCCGTGTGATGGTAACAAGATAATTTAACTTCGAGACTGCAATAATGCCTATAGTTGTCGCGTCCGTCAGTCTCGAGTCTTACATGTCATAAGCGCGGGGCCATCCAGTGTCATACCAATCACTCCAAAAGCTTCAAACGAAGAATCTGGCTTAGAATCGTCAGGGACATGTTCACGCGGAACATGAGAGATTGACGCGTCGCCATATTTGAGTCGAACTGGCTGAAAAGGTCGTTGGCCTTTGGAAGAGAGTGGCTGTATTATGAGCCCATCTATCGCTGCGCAGATGAGGAGCTTGCGAGCAATGGATGGCATTGTGTGGGGGGCACGTAGTTCTTATCGACGGCACTTGACAGGCATTCAAAGGTAAATACAGGGAAGCAAGATCAGAGATTGGCGATTCAGAAAGAATAAACAGAGACGAGACAAGTTACGAAGCAACTGCAGGAGGAACTGGGGCAAGCTGCAGCTCACCCAAGAGACGGTAAGGATCGAATCGAGCGGCTATTACTACACTTGATATGACCGCATCAGTTCAGTCAATTTTTTTGGGTGGTGGAGACGTCATAACCTGGCATTTCACTGCATCCGTTATAGCATAGCGCAAAATAACCGCCGACATCGCATTCGCATTTGGAAATTATTTCGATATATCCACTTTGGCTCGTTTTCGTGTTGGGCTTTAGAGATGCTTTGGATATCTTTGATTTCGCCAAGATAGACAGTTGATGATATTACTATTATACCCAGGAGGACTCAATGTCATACACCAATTATTGCACCAGATAAGCCCGGAAAATAAAGAATTCGGAAACAAATCTGAGTAGCAACAAGCAGTCGTTCAAGGACTGTCTGTCCATAGACGAAAATGTTTTCCATCTTTTGCTTTCCTCCTCGTCGTGGGGTATCTTAGATAGCGAGGCGCTCAACCTTGTCGCGCATGGCTCGGATCTGGCCGGCGAGCTCGCTGGCGTCGTTGCTGGTGATGCTGGCGGCGATGACAGCACGGCTGACACCACAGGCACGGCCGAGGTGCATCTTGCTGCTAACGTAAACGTAGGGAACTATCAAGCACAAGTTAGCAATCAACCCAGACTGCATCAGAATTACCAATTGCGCTTACCGTTCTTGTCCTCGCAGAGAAGAGGAAGGTGGAGGAGAATGGCGAGGGGCTGAGTGTCAGCAGCGAGGATGACGAGCTCAGAGACACCACGGTTCAGGGTCTTGGTGGCTTCGTTAGCTCCCTTCTTCAGCTGGCGGGCATCTGTGAAGTACGTTAGCGAATTGGTCTGGATTGGGTCTTGTTGAAGATGACTTACGCTGAGAAGATTGAACGAGATCGAGAAGCTCCTGCTCGAGCTTCTGATCGGCAAGGGGCCAGGCTACCGACACATCAGCGAATGGTTACAGGAGAGCTGCGAGGGAATTGGTCATACCAGCACTCTCAGACATTGTGGAAGATTAGACCGAGGGTTTTGAGGAAAGTTTCTAACCGATGATAGTCAGTCGCTGGTCCTTGTTGGAATTTGAGGATAGTCGAGTCGCGCGTACAAGATGGTATGAGGTTCAGGGTTCCTTGCGTTGGCTCGCCCTGAGGACTGAAAAGTGAGGTTGGAGGAGGAACGTGGTTGGTGATATATCGACAAAGTCAAGAAGGAAGAAGAAAAAAAAAGAGAAGAAGCTGGACAATATGCGCCAAGGCGGCAGAAAAATTCACATGTGGCGCGCTGAGCCTTGTGTGGCTTGCTACTGCGAGGCTTTCCTGGTTCCACTTTTCCTGTTTCGAGCCCACCAGTCAGTGACCGGTCTGACTGGCCCATCTTTTATCCGAAACACCAGCCGCCCCGTAGTGCATTATGTAATGCTCCCCGTGCCTCTCCCTCCCAATAGAGTACAGCAAAACCTTGCCGCCAACCAGACGCCAACCTGGAATGAGACCTTAACAAGCACACCTTCACCTCGACATCTTCGTCTCAAACCCCAAGCAAACGGTTCCCGTTATCCAACGACTTCATCCCCCGACAGCTTAGCTCGTCTTCCGATTACTCGACACACCTTCTGACTCCTGAACACGATATTGTTCGATTGATACCAGTTTCATCCTCAGATAAACAACCGTCAAGATGGTTAGCGAACTTTGGTACGTGCTTGCGCGCCTCCTTGCCCCCATCATCATCAAGCTCCCTATGCATCACCGGAAGCTCCAGGCATCGCCTAACAACGCGAAAGACCATCGGAATGGCCTCGCACTACATCCTTCTTGATGATTGAAGCTAACATGCGCGTCTCTGCAGCCCCGTTTACTCGGTTAGTCCTCCACGTCATCCATACCGTCGACGTCACCTCGCGACACCCAAACCTCCATCGTGAGGCGGTCGACGATATCGACTTCATATCGAACTTCACATCGCTAACGATCATTTAGCCCTTCTTTGGTGCTATGGGCTGCACCTGCGCCATTGTCTTCACCTGCCTTGGCGCCTCGTACGGTACCGCCAAGTCGGGTGTCGGTATCGCTGCCATGGGTGTCCTCCGCCCCGACTTGATCGTCAAGAGTACGCGGCCCTTGGAATCCAATCCCCACGAACTGTGCGATGCTAACTTTCCCAGACATTGTTCCCGTCATTATGGCCGGTATCATTGGTATCTACGGCCTCGTCGTTTCTGTCCTTATCTCCGATGGCTTAAAGCAGGACCTTCCTCTGTTCACTAGTTTCATTCAATTCGGTGCTGGTCTCTCCGTCGGACTTGCTGGTCTCGCTGCCGGTTTCGCCATTGGTATTGTTGGTGATGCTGGTGTTCGAGGAACTGCCCAGCAGCCCCGTCTCTTCGTCGGCATGATTCTTATTCTCATTTTCGCTGAAGTCTTGGGTACGTCTTGGTTGCTTAATCTGACATGGCCAATTGGCTAACATTGAACAGGTCTCTACGGTCTCATCGTTGCCCTCCTCATGAACTCCAAGGCCAATGTTGATGCTGTATGCTAAATCAACAACGGAACAGGAGCCCTTCCTTGATGACAGCCTGACAAGATCGAACTCAATCATAAGAGCTGCTCAGGGTATGGTCGACTGAATGGACACTAATAGCGCTTGCAACTTTCCTTGCTCCTTGTCCCGAACATGGACGGTGCAGTAGATGTTGTGAACGCTGGCGTTGGGTTGGCACGGTTTCATACCTGCCCCTTTTTCGCGCAATCATGGAATAATGGACTTGAGCTACTGTTTTTGTTTTCTATTATGGGAGGAGAGGGGCTGGGATGAAATAGGAGGATGGTTTCTGTAAAATACTCTCAACATGCGTGTTATTCTCTGGGTGGCTTCTCATCATAGACGGTGAAGGGAACTCGAGTATTAGTGTATGCTATTGCCAATTGTTCTTTTTTTGTACCGAAACTTAACGTATATGTCCCTTTTATACATCGTCAGGTCAATCGAAGTAGCTAGCTAGCATCTTACAATCACATATTTCGCCGATTATGACGGGCAATGTACAAGTACTGAGACAACTGGTACACGCCAAGTCGTTGCAAGTGCCCACGACGTCTGTTCCGAAGGTGTAATGCTCAATAAGGGTGTATCAATACAGCAGTTTATTATAGTATCCTCGCCTCATAACAAGTATGCAAATGCGAGCAAAAGATTACAAGATCTAGAAACCTCCCAAAGCAAGTCGACACCTTATAAAAACCAATAGAGGCTGATGTCTACAGCTTCCTTATATACCCCCTTCGTATTACGTCTCTTCATCTCTTCGTTTGTGGGTTTCCCTTTTTGTCTCCCAGACATGATACCGGTTTTTGTTTCCATGTACAGATTTCCACTGACCAAAACACCTATAGTGGCATCAAGAGCCACTGACTGAGAATAATAAATAGGCACTAAGTGTCCCTCGGGGGCGGAACGAGTCTGAGTTGCTCCCGATTGGCCTCGTCGACTCCTTAAATGACGTACTAAGAGACTATTAGTATCAGGGTTCAAGCAACGCTTTAGTGGAAACTTACAGGAATGAAGAGGTAAGGTACACGTCGCTCATACTCGAGCCAAGCGTCGCCGTACTTGCGACGGCAACGGGTGATATCTCGAGCAGCACGGTGAGCGATCATACCGCAGAAGAAGAGTGGATAGAACCAGGGGAAAGGGCTCTCGAAGCCTGTAATCAGACCCCAAGAAACAGCGAACCACACATCGGCAGTGTAGTGAATCTTGCGGGCAAGACCATACCAACCGTCAACCAGGATAGTTCCCTGAGGGGTAACAATAGTCTTGGGGTTGTGGATGGTCTGCCAGGGGACCTGAGGGAAGGTTTTGCGTAGGACCAACTTGCCCTTCTCCATAGCGCGGAAGCGATTCTTCTGGCTGTTGCAGCTATCCCAGACCCAGTACCAGAAGAGGTATCCAGCGAACATGGCGGCGAGAATGCCGCGGTTCCAGCGGTACACATCAGGGTGGTGGTTAGCTAGATAGATAGTGCAGTGGCAGTAAGAGAGAGGAACACCAGCGAGGTTCCAGAAGATGAGCATGAAACCCCACTTCTCATAGTACATATCCCAGGTGGTGATGATGAGCTCCTCTCCCTTGGCACAGGCGTTGGCGTAGAGGAAGTGAGCCATGACGAGAAACCAAACCTCACCAGAGACGTAGCCGTACTGCTCATATTGACGAGTGGCGGCGCCAAGACTGAGGATGAGCAGGATGTACCAAGGCATGCGAACCTCGAAGAACATCTTGAAGTCGAGAATGCCAAACAAGCGGGGGTTCAACTCGGCGCCCATGAAAAAATCATAGATGGGGTAGCCCGTCATACGGTGCTGCTTGCCACGCCAAAGAGCAGAGAAATAGGCCACAAAGCTGACAAGGAAGCCACTGAGGATAGCAACAGACAGAAGAGGACCGAACTCATCAATGGCAGTGTACAGAGGCCAGATACCAGAGAAATGCAGAAAGGCAAGGCAAGCAAGAGTGGTGTAAAGACTCCAGTAGGCGCTGCAGTAGTAGGGAAGCTGCTTGCCGCCCTCATGAGGAAGAGGCTTGCCATAGCCCCAGACACCGGGGAGGAGGCAGTAAAAGGCACCCTCAACAATGAGATAAGACCAGTACCAGGCCCAGACCTGGAGGCGGGGGAATGCACCAGTGTAGACCAGATTGACGAGGTGAGCGGCAAACTCACCCCAGGACTGACCCTCGGCACGGGAGGGAAACTTGCCATCGTAGTAAGTGGCGCCAATCCACATATACCACATGAGTATAGGGAAGAGTATCATCATGGCAGCGGTGCCCAAAGAACCACCAAACTCGAACTCTCCAGAGTAGTCAATCTTGGGATCCTGGCCAGGCCTCCAGCCATCAACCACATTGGGGTCTTGAGGCACGCCCTCGGTCTTCTCCATAACTGAATTGATTGGTGCAGCGCCAGAAACATCGTTGGATGTAGCATGACCGTTGGTGGCGTGTCCATTGGTGACATCACCGTTTGAATGGCCATTGGCATGGCCGTTGGTCTTGCCATTGGAGGCTCTGTTGACAGCTCCCATGTTGTCGGAATCTGTGTCCTCGTCGAGCTCTTCGGTGAACCTAGCGGTGCGTCGGCGAGTAGGTCGCGAGATAGCCTCAGCGGCAGAGTTTGACTCGGTTTCGACGTCTGAGAGAGGTTGGGAAGTCTGGCGGCGATTTGAACGTGAGCGACGAATAGGGGTCTCAACCATGCCCTCGAAGAGTTCCTTCTTCCTGGAGGCGCAAAGTTAGTACATGATGGAAAATTTGGGATTGAGGAATAGAGATGCAAACAAACCTGGGAGTTTGGCGTAGTGAATATCTTGAAGACATCTTGAAGGAAGGGCTCGGGAGAGCCTTTATATAATGGACAGTTGAACAGAGGCAGAACCAAGAAAGAGACTAAGAAGCTGGAGCCAAGTCCTGAGAGCCTGAACCGTCAATCAGGCTGTGATCACACAGACTGAAGACTGTGCTTTTTCCCACCCACAGTGCGCAAGACAACAGAAAGAAGCAATCAGACTAGACGCCTCAGATGCACTTTGAAAAGCCAGAGATGCAGCTATGGACGGCACGGTAAATCAAAGCAAACAAACCCAAATACAGGAACAGGGGGCGGTGACAGTGTCTTGGAGTGAAAAAGACTAGGGCATCAGATAAAAATGCCTAATTAGGTAGACAGTATCCGCTGTAGGTAGGTTTGGCGATGACACCGATATCCCGACAAGAAGGAAAAGAAAAGAGTCAAGTGAAGGATACCCAAAACAAACCAAACAATGGAGAAAGAGGGAAAAAGTTGGTGGAGGGGGGCGTGTTGCCAACAACACCCAAAAGTTGCAGTTTGCAGTTGCCGTCCGTCCCCCAAGTACAATTCTCGCGATGGGGAATCCGAATAAGAAAACGTGTTGTGCTATTGGCGCGCTGCAGTTGTCCGTTCGGAGCAATCTCCCTCAGGGGACCCAGCCAATCAGAGGACAGGTCTGACAGGCGATCCATGCGCCTGGAAATTGAGGTACTTGTTGTTCCGCAGAGTCTTCTGCAAAGCATCAGGTAACTCTGGCCCATCTGCCCCAGAAATCCCCAAAGGCCAATCATCAGCACCACGCTAATGCACGATTCGTATAGCGATTTGACAGGGGTTAGCCTACTATTCTGCCGTCTGTCATGACCCCCCAGATAATGCGTCAGTCTTCATCTTTGAGCCTCATCGCTCGCTTGGATCGCCCTAAACGTACTGATCCTCCTCTTGCACGCCGACAAGTGTGACAAGGGTATGCTATACGAATCGTGCATGAAGCTAAGCCCCGACTTTTATCAACGACAATCCATACCTACACCTTGAAACATCAACTTCCTCCACAAACTTGACTTACTTTTCAACTCGGCATCATGATAATGTCCGCTTCCCGGTCTCGACGGTGATCCATTGAGGGGTTCCTTCAACTTTTTGAACGGTTCTGTTTGTTCCGGAAGCTCAAGAGGGCTACATCGTAGGGTCTAAGCCATCTTCATCCTTGTCAACTGTTCCTGTGCCGTCAAACCTCGGCGTGATACTCTCATGATGTGGCTCTTTGTGGATGCCCTGATAGGCCTCTCTTCTCGTGTCAGCCCAATAACTTGGTCATTCGTGCTCCGAAATGCTCCTTGACGCTATATGTTTACCCGGACGGATGAGGATCCTTGATTTTGTTCTCCCACCTTAGACGAGACCTGCATCTATCCCGATGCAACTGGGTCCCTGAACCTGAGTCCAGCTCTCCCGAAGACAGAAGATCAGTGACAAAGTGTTTGGCACACTGTAAGAGTCTGAGATTGGCTCCATGTTGATGAGATGTGCTTTGATTCTTTCTCCTCAGTCTTGAACCCTGCCAACCCGGGCCTACCCTCAAGCCTGTCTTCGACCCAAGGGGAGGTCTTCGAGAGGTCACGTAGACATCGCAGAAGTACCTTTCCTTCGTTTCAAGTACTCGCCACTCTTCGTCCGACTGATGCCAAGATTGTCTTCATCTTCCTCTTTCTGTCCCGTCCGCTGGCTCTGACGGTACATTCGCCCGCCTCTTTTGCTCACACAAATCATCTTGTCGTCAGTCGTTCTATGCCCCTCCCAAGTATTCGTACATGGCTGTACTCTTGGGAGTCCAGCCAAGACTATCTGAAAGGGGTACACTGCCAGATATCTCTGTGACAGATGATCACTACAGCTCGTGAATTTTAATGTCAGTCTTCTTTTGATCTATACTGGCATTTTCTATCCTTCAATCCTGTTATATCTAGCAGTTACCACAAATGTAGTTTGTAGTTGAAGACGTACTTCACAGGCTGCGTGCTCTCCTGCTCTCTTTTGGTTTCATGCGCTGTGCGATTTCCATTGCCCATCACTCCATTTGCCTTGACTCCACACTCCCCCTTCGTGAACATTGCATCTGTATTGCTGAATCATATGTTGGTGGAATTTCTCAAATGCTGCTCGGAACCCGTTTGCTTGCTGTGCTTATTTGAGTTGCGGGCGTTGCGACTTGGAAAAACTCTCATGGTTACTATGGTACAACTCACTACATCAGATGGACTAGGGCTTGCCAACCCAACCCCTTTTATATCATTTCCCACTTCTGGAGCCGATATTCCCTATCCCTAGATGTATTCGTGATGGATCAAGTCCGACCTGAACTTCCTCAATATTGCTTTCATCCATCATTACCCCATTCAGTTCAATTTCATGGTAGCTTTGATCTCTCAGATGGCAAGAAAGCTCACGCTTCAGGTCACTAGTCGTCTCCTCATTCTCCGTTACTCAAGCTTGCGTGCGTCTTTGAGTGAGTTAAATGCGACATCCTATCGCACGGGGTTGTGAACCTACCAGGGCTTCTCATGTCAAGTCGCCACTTGGGGCTTTTGTTAGAATACAGAATCGAGTTGCGAACGTTCTGCCGATCACCCAAGTGACTAGAGTACCTCGGTAGCAATAGCAAGGTATCTCACGTCGCTGTGCCACAGTGAAATGGTGAATGGCAATGCTATCAGAACGCAACGCATGAGGAACAGAGTATCCAGCACACAAGACGCAAAGCTGCAGCATTTCTTTTGGCCTGAGATGTCCTTGTATAGAACGACACAATGCTCCTTCTACTACCCCAGCTTCTCGTAGACGCTGTGGCCCAGGGTGGCACGCTGCCAAAGAATTGTACTCTTAGCAACGGCACCAAGTGAGGAGTCTCCTCCAACGTTCAGTGTTGCGGACCATGGCAGCTTTTTGCTGCTCGTGTCTACAATAGATCATCCGAGGCATGCCTAGCTTGTGTAAATCAGAAAACAATGGTAAAATGCGTTTTCATAAGGGTCGCCAGTCGAAAACCAGCCGCTTAGGTGGCAAGAAACAACCGCCCTCCAGGGTATCTTCGATCATTACAAACTGTCACCTAAAGAAATCGTGTCGAAATAAAGGCAAAGCTCTTCGGAGACAGCCCACAAATCTCTCAATGGTAGTAGGTATAGTTAGGTGCGAACTGCAAGTTTTTCGAGATTCTGTGGAAACATCATTATATCGTTTAAGCTTAGTTGTTCAGTCGCTGACAAGTCCCGAATGTCAATCGATGTGGTGATACGACCCTCGAGCGCAGTGATGGTTTTAGGTGCAAGGATGAGTTGCATGTAGGGGAGGCAAGAAAACTTAGGACCTGGATCCTAAGTGATAAGGTAAACTTTTTAACAAAACTCCTAAGCTTATAGTAACTTACCTAAGCCTTTTCATCACTTAGGATCCAGATCCTGAGCTTTCTTGCTCCCAAGGGCATGCTCAAGCACAGCAGATGCAATTTCAACGTCACAGAATGCAACCTCCTCAATATCAAGTTTCCTATCCAACACCCGAGTATATGGCAGCAGCTTTGGTACGTATAAGAAACACAACACGACTGTCAAGGATCACAAACTGCATCATATACCGAAGTAACTGTTGATGGTGTTTATTAGGAGTATCTAGTAGGACCTTCCTCTTCCGTCCATGCCACAACTTTGGGGTATCATATTCTCGTCACTTCATGCTTATCACCCTACGCTGTTACCAATGTTGGAATTGCCGGTTTATTCGCGGCTCTCTGCCTCAGCCTGCTTCTGGAGATCGTGCTCAACACCACGCTGGCGGGTCTTGCCCTCAGCACGAAGCTCGTCGTAGTGAGCCTCCTGCTCCTTGTTGCCGGTGAGGTTGGAGACGGCGCCACCAAGAGTACCCTGGACACGCTCGCTGATGCCAGTGCCGAGATCACTGAGCTGACCCTTGGCCTCCTGGTTTCTACCCTCGAGATTCTGCTCGTGGCCAGCCTTCTTCAGGGACTATCAATCATATTAGCAAAGTAAGCGCGATTCGAGTTATTCATCTTACCTCGCTGCCGATGATTCCACCAACGGCCTCCTTAGCGGAGCCAGCAGTCTGGTTCCAAGAACCCTCAGTGCGGTTGGTGTCATCTTTGGCGGCGGCACCGGAGCCAGAGAGGGTGGCACCAGGGAGCTTGGCGGTAGCGTGGGACGCATCATGCTCGGCCTCGGCCTTCTGCTTCTTGAGGTCGCCAGCGGCCTGGTCGCTGGTGTTTCCAGTAAGACTACCAATAGCGCTCTGGACAGCACCGGAGGCGGAGTCGACGACGGACTTGAGAGTGGAAGGCTGGGGGGTATCAGACATGTTGGTGATTGATGGGTTTGGTGGGATTTGTGGTTTGTTTGTGCTTGTGTAGGTTGGAGTTCTTGATAGTGTTTGGATTTCAAGGATGTTGATGAAGGAATTAAGTTGAGTCGAAGGGCGGGAGAGGAGAACGCTTTATAGTAATTTGAAGGAAGTCCATCACGAAGGAAGATATCTCACCAAGGCAACTGCAGTGGCACAATGATGTCATTTCCGTTGAGAATTGCAGTGACGCGCCGCGCACAGGTATCTAGGCAGAGGTGGAAGGAGCTGTTAGCGGGCAGGAGCTTATGACGTCAACAAAGGAAGGCAGCAGGTACTCCCATAGGTAGATGTAATTCATCCACAAACGCCGGGAAGTCGCGATCCACGTTTCGGAGTGGTTGAGTAACGTAATAATATTTGATCAACCCCATCACTTGATGTCGGTTGTTTGTACAGGAGTGTCAAGATCGAGATTTGAAGCAATGGACATCTTACATGCCCTCCATCAGGAAGCAAGAAAACTTGAGACCTTGATTGACGATGCCAAAATAAACTCGTCAAATAGTCCTCTAAGTTTGAGATAGTTTATCTAAGTCTTTTTGTCATTTAGGATAAAGTTCCTAGGTAGGTAGTAAGTTTTCTTTCCTCCCTCAGCATGAACAAGCGCTGTTTTTAGCCACGCATGTGATAATCAACATTCAAGCAAGACTCATACAAACTGTCACTTATCAAACACTAAAATGGAACATTGCGTCAGATATGGTACCACTTTAGAAGATAAAACGTGGTCGGCATGCGCAATAATGAATGGTCATGTCTCATTCTGTGCGACTCTAGTCTTGATCTCAAACCAAACTCAACTCCGATTGTTTGTTTCATTTCCAACAGGCAAAGCACGTTCCCAGTGCTTGATGTGAATGAGAGGCGCCTGTTTATCGTCCTTTGATCCATCCCATGATTTGCAAGCCCCTTTGACCAATTGCTCCCTATTTTCGTCCTCAGAATGTAAAAGAAAGAGGTATCTCTGATATTACAGTATGCTATACAGACACAACTGAGCCTCGCTTCAGCCGGTCGCCGTCATTAACGTCCTTCATTCATCCAGAGTAACTAAGACTGAACACGAAACTCTAGATGAACGGATAATCATCATCATCACAGCTTGCTTAGTGCTGGCTCCACTGAATGGTGTTCAGGTCGATGCCCTCCTGGACGAGCTCCCACAGAGGGCTTAGCTCTCGGAGGAAAGTGACACGCTCCTGCACCGCCTTGAGGACATAGTCAATCTCCGCTTCAGTGGTAAAGCGGCCGATACCGAATCGGATACTGCTGTGAGCGCTCTCATCACTGTTGCCAAGCGCACGTAGAACGTAGCTAGGCTCCAGTGAGGCCGAGGTACAAGCACTGCCCGAAGACAGGGCAATATCCTTAAGAGCCATCAGGAGAGACTCTCCCTCGACATAAGCAAAGGAAACGTTGACGCAACCGGGGTAGAAGGAGTCGGCAGCGCCGTTCTGTGTCGTGTGCTCCATAGACAAAAGGCCGTTGAGCAGGCGATCTGAGAGATACTTAATGCGCTTGGTGTCGTACTATAAATAGGTCAGTATCTCATGTACGTAGACATGGACAAAACACAAGACTGAAAGACATTGTAGATCAGACAGAAGCTTCGATCAACACGGCCGGCCTTGTCACGGGCCATTCAGAAAGCCATGCATGTGTAGAGCAACTCATCATATGTACAGAGAGAGGTTTAAGAAAGTTATGAGTACTTACTGCCATCTCCTCCTTGGCAATGCGACAAGCCTCGCCAAAGCCGGCAACGAGGGAGGGAGCAAGAGTTCCACTTCGGAGACCTCGTTCCTGACCACCGCCGGTAATAAGAGGGTCCAGTCTGACCCTAGGTCGCCTTCGGACATAACAGGCACCAATACCCTTGGGACCATAAATTTTATGTGAAGAAATTGACATCAAGTCAATATTCATGGCGTTGACATCGAGGGGAATCTTGCCCACAGCTTGGGCAGCGTCAGTATGGAAGAAGATCTTCTTCGATCGGCACAGCTTGCCGATTTGCTCAATAGGCTGAATCACACCAATCTCGTTGTTGACAGTCATGATACTGACGAGGGCAGTCTCGGGTCGAATAGCGGCCTCCAGGTCCTCCATTCGGATGAGACCGTTGTTCTGAACAGGGAGATATGTGACCTCGAAGCCCTCATCCTGGAGATGGCGGCAGCTGTCGAGCACGCACTTGTGCTCAGTCTGTGTTGTGATGATGTGCTTCTTCTTGCCAGATCGACCAAAGAAGCGAGCGACACCCTTGATACTCATGTTATTACTCTCGGTGGCACCGCTGGTGAAGATGATCTCCTTGGAGTCAGCACCAATAAGCTTGGCGACGTGCTCACGCGCATCTTCTACGGCCTTCTCACTCTCCCAGCCATAAGCATGTGTCCGCGAATGGGGGTTGCCGTAGACGCCAACATAGAATGGCATCATTGCATCGAGAACTCGAGGATCGACGGGTGTTGTGGCCTGCATGTCGAGGTAGATGGGACGCTGGCCCTCTTCCATAACTGCTGCTTGCTTCAGGACTTCTATTTGGGATAATTAGCCTCAATATAAAAAAAATCTCACTCACTAGGCAGAGCGGGACAAGATGCACTTACCAGCCATTGGGCTAACGCTAGCATTGGAGGGAGTATCAGGAGGAGGGATGTCAGCAAAGGCCTTCTTATCGAGCTTGATAGCCGTCTCAACCTGAGCGTTGTCCCTCTTGGTCTCGGATACATATCCACGTTGTGATGTGCGCCTCGCCACGACAGCTGCGCGAGCCATACCTCGCAGAGGAGCTACAGTGACGCGAAAGGCTGGGCTCAAGCCAACTCGGCCCGCCGAGCGCAGGGCGCATGAAGCGATATTGGAAGACATTATGAATTGAATGTCTGGCAGTTGCAAGGACGAAGAAACGTCAAGCTAAGCCAGTGGGAAGAAGAAGAGAAGAAGTGAATTTTGGTGGAGGAGGCGTTGAGCTCCAGGTCCAAGATTTGTCATTAGCTTGTCGGCTCGGGGTCCTCGGTGATAAGCCTCCGGCAGATTCGGCACGGCCATTGGCTGAAAAAGCCGGGGAGCGGCAGAAGGTGCGCTCTTTAGGTCCTAGGTTACGGCGGAGGAGAAGATGGAAAAGTCATTATTTCGTGGCGAGATGTTGTAACGGGGAGGTAATCGATGCGACGTTCTTTGCAGGGCCTTTCCAGGTGTTATCTGCTCTCTGTGCATCCCGTCCGCTGCAGGCTGCCAGTTCAGAGCCTCAACCTCAGGGACCCCAGTACACTCAGACCTTGTTCTTGGTGCGGTGCGGAGGGTTAGGTTCCTATTGCGGTGCAGGCGGAGTTTTCGTTGAACCTTCAATTCACCGAAACCGACAGGCACGGGCATACATATTATTCTCTGCATGCGCCTCTCCGGGCATTTCCCCATTCCCCAAGGTTGAACTACCTGCAGTACCTATGTAAAAGAAAGGGCTTGTGGCTCGGGTCCCTGGAAGCTGTCAAGAGTGACGCAACGCCCATGACGCAGTGGACGCAGTGGCTATAGTCCCTGAGGTCACTCCTCTGAAATCCAAACCCTGAGTAAATGACTGCTCCGGCCAACTCGGTATTTAAAAAAAGGTATATGGTTCAAGACAAAACCACGTTATCAGAACATTGAGCTCACGTCTAAATACTTTGATATACTCCGTACCTACCTTTTTTCCCTGTCAGTCTGATACTTAATAGTCCCTGACTGCCATTGTCATCTCAGCTTCCCCCATGTGTCCCTATTATTTCTTCAACCTCCTGATAGCCACAGCATCGGAAACCGGCAGGCTTGGCAGCAAGGCAAAGGATGGGCTGGGCAGCAAAAAAGGTCCAGTGAGGGAACTTAAACCTGGGAGCTAAGCTAAAACACAGCCACACAAGTGGACGTCACCGTTCTACGACTCACTCAGTCATGTTCTGGGCTGTCCTGCCCTGTCATAATCGAGAGCTTCATAAGTTGCCTTCTCGTCTAACTTTGGCGGCCTCGCGATCTGAGGGTTTTCGCGATACTCACTCACTCTTCTTCCACCCACCACCGACTCTACTCCTGGCATCACTAGAATAATCTAACAGCTATCGCCGCGCTCTCGCCATGAGCTTCAAAGGCTTCCAGAAGAGCCTCACTCGGGTAAGCCGTGCCCCTCACTTGATGGTGCTTGGATTTCCAGCATGTCTCGCGCGCACAAAACGCCATTTGCGCGCGGCTAAAGAGTCGAGACACGCCATCATGACGAGACACACGATCTCAAGTACTAATATATCTTGCTCTTAGGCCCCGCAACAATTCAAGTCCAAATTCAACATCGGCGAGCATACCAAAGATGCTGTCTACATCGATGCCGAACGTCGTTTCCAGGAACTCGAGACTGAGACCAAGAAGCTCCACGATGAGTCCAAAAAGTACTTCGAGTCCATCAATGGCATGCTCTCCCATCAGATCGAGTTCAGCAAGGCCATGACCGAAGTCTACAAGCCCATCTCGGGTCGCATGTCAGACCCAGACTCAATGAAGATAGAGGGTAACCCCGAAGGCATCCGTGCTTGCGAAGAATACGAGGCTGTAGTCAAGGACCTGCAAGAGACGTTGGCCCCGGAGTTAGAAATGATAGAATCTAGGATTATCCGTCCCGCTAACGAGTTGCTCGACGTCGTCAAGGTGATACGCAAGACCGCCCTCAAGCGTGAACACAAGAGACTCGACTACGACCGACACCGCACAACCCTCAAGAAGCTGCAGGACAAGAAAGAGCGCACTGCCAAGGACGAAAAGGCAATGTGGAAGGCCGAAGGAGACGTCGAGCAAGCCACCCAGGACTTCAACTACTTCAACGACCTCCTCAAGGACGAGCTACCCAAGCTGTTCCAGCTTGAGCGCGAATTCATCCAGCCCCTCTTCCAATCGTTCTACTACATGCAGCTCAACATCTTCTACACACTCCATGAGAAGATGCAAAATTGCGACATCGGTTATTTCGATCTCACGCTCGACATTGAGGATGCTTTCCATGAGAAGCGCGGCGACATTCAAGAACAGGCCGAAGCGCTGTCCATCTGTCGCTTCAAGACTACCGGTCGCCCGCGACCTGTGCGATACGGAGCCAAGCCTGCCCTAGAAGGCCCCAAGCAGCCCGCACTCCTTACACAGGGAGGCGAGGGTTCCAAACCGTCAAGCAGCACTGTGACGAGCCCCAAAATTGGTGGCTATCAACGCCCCGCCTCGACCGCCAACGAAGGTGCCGCTCCTCCGCCGTACACTCCTCCAACAGGCGCCAATGCAGGCCTAGCCGCCATCGCCGCTGGCAAGAAGAAGCCACCGCCCCCTAAGCCCAAGCCCAAGCCCATGCGCCTCACGGCCCCGGGAGTTGAGACTGTAACGGCTCTTTACGATTACGCTGCGCAAGCCGAGGGCGATCTAAGTTTCCGAGCTGGTGACGTTATCGAGATTGTCACAAGGACACAGAACGAGAACGAATGGTGGACTGGACGACTGCAAGGCAAGGAGGGGCAGTTCCCAGGTGAGTGCTGTTGGTTGTCGAGATCTCATCAGGTACTAACAGAGAACAGGCAATTATGTCCAGCTCAACAGCTGAAGAGTGTGATCGTTGCATTGGTCACGAAGGAGATCTAATCCGTGATAAGACCTCCACTACTTCGATACCTGGACACGAAACGAAACAACTCATCAAAACTTGCTTACAATAGACACTCATAATTCAGAGGGCAGCTTCAGTCGAAGGTAGATATCGGGAAGGCCAAGGCGCATGGATGAAGCACAGGAGGCTGAGACGTGAAGATGAAACAACAGTCCGTGGTGTTAACTCGATGTCCTGGAAACGAAATGCAAGGACCCTTCGTTTCTGGAGATGCAAGGAGCCTCTGTGGCCAAGGAAGAAGATGGGGCATGTCTGGCGTTAATGGATAGGGCTTTTGCTGTCTGCAGAAGCAGATAATACAAACTACTATATATTCAATCAATCCGTGCACGATAGCCTTGTAGCTTCTAGTTGTGAGCCACTGGAGAGTCGGGCTTGTACGGCTTGTATGAATCATAGGCATGTTAATGGCCTCTTAGGGCAAGCATTTAGCCATGTCAGACAACATGGTTTAATTGCTCTAAACTCGCGCAGTATACTCTAAACGTTATTAGTGAGGCATGGGTCTGCATGTTAGTTACTGCATACATGCCAGAGCCTGCTTTCATCAAAGCGTATCAGGTTTTGACGAGGTTGAATGAGGCTCAAAAATGGGGTTGGCCCCTCAGGGATCTCAACAGGGGGCATACACCATCAAAGCACATGAAAGATGTCGTGTAATTGGCCAATCCTGGAATATTGGCTGAATGGGCAATCGGTACCATCAGCAGGTACCACAGCCTGATTTCACAGCTGAATACCAATCGCACCACAAACAGCTGCTTCAGGGTAAAATCAGGATATTCATGAGTGTTGTTGTTGAGCTGAGCTTGAAGCAAAGACTGCTCGGGATTGAAGTACATATTTACCTGTCTGGTTTGCCTCACGGAGTGGCAGGCTTGTAGAATATCGACTATACTTCTTAGGGCTGAACCGCCGTACAACACCAGCAGAGCCTCTTCCTTCACTCTCTGGAACGAGTTACACCATGTTCATCGTTAGTACGACGATTAGTTCAACCGCGCCGCGAGACTAATTGCTTAGTACAACGATGGGTCAATTCAACCTGTTGTAGACTTGGCTCTTATACGTTATTGACGGACTCTGAAGACACATGCGTAACCTAGACTCTACACCATCTCGATATCCTCGTGACGTCGAGGACTTGCCTATCGAGGTCAAGCTTTGGTCACCTTGATCTAAATAGAAAAAAAAAAGCAGTAACACTATTCTCGAAAAATGTAGCACGCGAGCTTAGACTCTTCTAAGCGATCGTCAGCTAAAAAGAGCCTCATTCTCTGCGAAACTTGCTCTTGACCCAAACACCAACCAACCACGAATTTCCAACTCGCTATGATTGCTCCTTTTCGACTAATCGAATTTGAGAACAAAGATATGGGGCGTCCACGAATTCGTTGGCATTCCTTGGAGCGGGGGTAGGCTCCTTGGACGCGATAAGGCTGTGAATCTGGACTCGGAACTCAAGGACTCTTGCGGCTCTGCTCCCCTCTTCTTGTCTCATGAGGGACTTTATAACGACCGGGGCGCTGTGAATAGCGTCGTATCTTGTATACAGCTCGGTGTATCTTCTCACTTGTGAACATGAACCCACGCCGCTCAACAGGATCTTGTCTCCTCGCTCTCTCCTCGCAGCATCGCCATGAGCATTCTCAAACTACCTGTCGAGATTGTTTCTCTTCTTGTTGAGTTACTCAACGTTGAAGATGTGTTCAACTTGGCTCTATCCTGCAAATCTTTGACCTACATTCTCTACGATAGACGAATGTGTCGTCTTGCACTCTTGGTTCGTCCCAGCCTCTTGTCTTAGTGAGATAGTCCCCGCTGACAACATCTCAGAAGGCACCGTATTCCGCAGAGGCTCAGGAGGCGCAGTCTACCAAGGACTTCCCAAGGTCATTCCGTAAGCTTGCTAAGCGGCGAATGGCTGTCCAGGCAGCGGAGCCATGGATGGTTGCTATAGTTGCCATGGCAGATCGTTTCATTTATACAAATGGACACTTGTGCTACACTGTTAATAGCAACCATCTCCGTGTCCTCAGCACACTCGACAAAAAGTCCACGTCTGAAAGGATAGTCGATGTTCCGCTACTCCTCAAGCTCGCAGTAAGAGATTACGATCCTCGAAGACCGCATACATTTGAACCCCTTTACTACGCTGAGGGCGTCTTATCATGTCTTGCCACTCAAGTTCTCGAAGACTCCACCACGAGCAATTGGCTTGTCATCTTCGAGCTCAGAGAATCTCCCACATGGGTTGTCGTACAAAGGCCGTGTTCAAGACACCCGCTATTTGTACGCAATGACAAGAATTACCTGTTCTGGGGTTCAAAATCAAATGCCGGACTAGACGGTAGCTACAGATGGGGTATTCATTGCCTCAATCTCCAGACTCGCAAGTGGTCAGATCCACAGCTGATTCTATGGGACCTCGACGGGGAAAGTATAGGGTCTGACATCTGCTTTGAAATAATCGATGGTCAATTTTACTGTGTTTCGAACACGTTCAGAACAGAAGCCGACGATGGAATGCGCAACAACTTCTACCAAGTTGTGAGGTTCCCTGTGGACAACGCGGTCCATGACAAATGCGAGAAGCCTCCGATGCGTAACCTCTGGCGTCTCCATGACTTAGAGGGCGCAGTTGACGAGCGTTGGACTTCATTACAGCTCGCTAAAGACGAGAGAACAGGCAATCTCTTCATTGTCGAGACTCGAAAGGAGTGGTTCCCGGGAAATGCAGGCAGCCAGAGGACGTGCTACAAAAAGGCGCTTCACTTTCACAAACAAGAAGAAGCCCCTCAGCCAGAGCCTTCTCTGCCCACTCCGCCAGATTCGACCGTGGATAGCCTCGAAGACGATGAATGGAGTAGCGAGGATCATATTGAAGAACGATCGAATGAGACAATCCACATTGGTGACGGCCCATCTGATGCCAAAGCATACACCCTCCAAGAATGCTTTGTGCGTTCATACAACCCATCGTGCGATGCTTTCATCGACCTTGTTTCTGAGGCTTACAGCCCTGACTCGATGTTGCAGCTCAGAGTACAGCCCAAGAAACGAGAACCGTCAGTCAATATATGGCCACGAGACCAAGAAACATGCCACTACAATAGTGACTTGGCTCAGCTCCAAGGCGTTGTCAACCCCATCCAGCCTGTTCAAGGGATCGAATGGTCTATGGATGAGCGAATCTTGGTGTATTCACCAACTCATATGGCCTACGGACAATTGAGGCCCATCATCCTCATGTCGTTCGACCCAGAATATGTTCTTCAGCGCTTTCCGAATTATGCAACACAAACTCAAGGTGTAAATGGCCATCTCGGTGCCTCTGCCCGTTCGGAAACAAGTAGCGGACAGAAAGGCATACTATGGTCATCAAACCAGGATTTTGATGAGTCTGCCTCGCCAGAAAAGAATGATCCCAACGCATCTGCCAACTTTGTCAGATCACGCCCCTCGCTTTACCAGACGATGAGTATGGGAAACGGGAATGCACATGGTTTTGATCTCTCATACCCATGCCCTTGGCGATGAACTCGTGCGTGTGTGTGCGTGTGTGTGTGTGTGGAAGAGGCCTCGGTTCTATTGCGTGGCCTTGAGGCCTTCCATAGCCCTGTCAGGGATCGTCTTGGAGCAACACATTGCTACAAATATGAGAAAGTATAGTCAGTAATAATAGAACCTCACGGGATTATACAGGACGCCACAGTAATACAGTGAATTCTCGGCAAGGAAACAAGACGGTCAAGATAATCATGTCATATGCAGGTGACCCGTTCATGAATGTATGTATGTAAACCTTGTGTACACTCAGGTTCATGAAGAGGCAGGTTCAGGCAGCGCAACCTCATACGCTGGGTCCAGGTATAATGACAGTTTGGGTGACACGACAACTCACTATAGACTCAAGATTGAAGTATGAATTCTTCAGGCAGTTTCATTCAACCCTTTCACAAGTCATTAGGAACATCAGAATGAAGAGCCTCAGCCTCTCGTCTGATGGTTCGCCTGAAGCTATTTCCCAGCTTTGACAAGGCGACTGCATCCGTCAATGCCGCAAAGATAAATCCGATTCTGTCACTTGACATATGATTGTAAATTCCAATGTGATAGGTAGCTTAGTAGCCAGTAATTTCTACTAGAGCTTGACCAGTTGGGATCCTGGATCAACTCTAACCACACATCTTCCGCTTTCAACTCTGCGTATCGTAAAGATGAGGCAAGCAGAATAAGGGAAATTGCAACACTATATGCCAGCCAAGTTGCCGCAGTGCATTCCTCGTTTGGTCTATGTTCACAACATGCGCAAACGTCGGGTTGGGGCGGTCGACCCAGCTGTCTTTCGGTTATGTTTATGGGAGCTGGCGAACACTTCGAGGGTCTGGGAAATGATATATCATATCATGTTTTATCGTCGTCTGGTATTAACAGGTACTCATTATGACTGCAACTTCGAGATTGAAGGTTGATAGTGTAATGCATGCTTCAAATATGTGTAGACACATCCCGTAGAGTCATAAGTGCAAGAATTTGAATGCGTGTTCACCCTCATACATCTTCTTTATACATGTTCACCCTCAACTGCTCTCCAGAGAAACCCCATGCAGTCTCTCTTCTGCGCTTCGACTGAGAACAAGACATGAAAACCCCTTCCTGAGACATCCAGAAGACACATCAAGATGCATGCCGATGCCCATATGACAAGAATGAAAGGGCCAAACCAAAAAATCCGCCCATGGACGGCATCAACCGCATTTTGGACCCAGGTCCCGAGACGCCAGATCACAATTCGACATCCAGTAATAAAGATTAAGAAGTACATGAGCTCATGAGCGTATAGATCCTCGTCTAGAACGTTTTTTTTTTCGCAAAAAGTGACGGCAAAAAATAAATCAGGTCGTAGGCATAGACAACAAGTGTTGTCATCGATTACTTCTTTCGGCGACTGAACATCTTCGATAGACTACTGCTGCTCTCCTCCTTGGGAGGTGGAGGGACCATCACAGGCTCTGGCGGAGGCTCTGAAGTGCGCAGAAATGCTGCCAAATCCGAGGTACGTGAAACGTTCGATACTGCATCTCGAGGCTCAAACTTCTTCATGGGAACACGACGTCCAGAGGAAGCTGACGAGGCAGGCTGTGAAGGGCGAGATGAGTTCTCACCAGTGGGCATCCCGTACTTGTCATATCCAGATGGGACGTTGACCTGGATGGGAATATAATTCCTGAAGCCAGCACGGCTACTAAGAGATCGAGTGTCGTTGCCTTGGGGTGACGCAGGTGCAGTGTTGGAGTGATTGCTCTCCTTGCGAGTGAATCTCCCGATCAGGCTCGGTGCGCTCGCTTTCTTCTTGGGTATCTTTTGTGAGATCGGTGTCGTGACAGGCTCCGGTGGAGGCTCATAGTTCATGAGAAACTCTGCCAAGCTCTCCTCCTTCTTAGCAGGAGGCTTGGGCGTTGCAAGCAAGACCTCGTCATCCTCGTCGTCGCTAAAGTCAATGGCGTAAGGGTCCTTGACGCGTCGAGTCTTGCGTTTAGGCATCATATCATCTTCATCAAACATCTTACTCGTCGGAGCAGGCTGTCCTTTGTTCTTCAAAAGGGCCGTGTTGGAGTTGATAGATGAGTGAATCGAAGGCATTGATGACTCGGTGCCATGAGTCGAAGCCTGGCTGTATCGGATATCGGGAATGTTGGCGTCGACGGCCTTACCACCTGCTGGTTCTTCAGCACCAGTTGTGTCCCAAGGTGCGATATTGTGAGGAATACGGTTGCTATTTGCGCCTGGGGGTCCCTGTCGGATAAAGTCGATTAGATCCGAGCTGCCACTACGGGACTCGACCACAGCATCACGGGGCATATATCGATTCCGATTGCTTGCCGATGAAACACGACGACTATCGAGGCTGGTCTTGCCGGGGGTATTTGGGCTGCTCACATTTCGAAGTTGCATAGGACGGCTGTCTCCTGCGGGACCAGTAGATTTGATAAATTCTGCAAAATCCGCAGTAGATTCGCTAGGAACCCGAGCGTCTCTTGGGGCAGCAGACATACGTGGTCTGTTCGGGTTTGGAGAGGGCAATGGCTTCATTCTATCGTCGCCAACCCGGTGATGGGGAGACGCCCTCTTCATGTCGGTTGCCGCAGAAGAAGACCTGGAACGGTTGTGAGCACGAGAATCATCATTCTTCATGGATCCCTTAAACACTGAATTGTCGAGTGACTGCTTGTGCTGTCGTCATCGTTAGGTCCGTTCTCCGTTCAGCAATGCATATTTTACTTACCTCCATGTTGCGCATATTCTCAGGCGTCAGCGTATATGTGATGGTTTGGTTGCTCTGGATCAGCTCTTCAAAGTTACGGGCCATGGCTGAACGGCTTCCATTGTCCTCGGAAGTTCGAACAGCCTTAAGTCGGCTTGTACCTGAGGAGGCTGATGAGCCTGAAGTGTGAGTAGGCCGAGGGGTATGCACGTTGCCTCCATCTTCGTCCGAGTCCCTTGTCCTTGATCGCTCTATGGATACCATGCCAATACTGTGAGTGGGAGAAGTAGGTACCTTGTCATTTCGTGCAGCATGTCGGTTTGAATAGCCCGAGGGCTTTCGTAGAACTTCGGCAGGCTTCTCAGGGGCGGTTTCAGAGGTGCTTGCAGGACGCGTGGATGCCACCTTGGTACTGGATGAAGATCGTTGAAGAACAGGTGAGTGATGTGGGGATCCAACAATAGTTTGAGGTCGTTTCGCCTCGGTGGGAGAGGCAGCCTCCGGAACAGTTGGCGTGGAAGGCTGATAAGCAATATACTTGTGAGGTCTCTGCTCTCTGGTTCGATTTCGATCCATCTCCTCATCAGACTCAGAGATTGTTGCAGCACCTGGCATAGAACCTCGCATGGCATCGACTGGAGAGCGGCTTTTTGGACCTGGGCGAGTTGAGGTTGCAGGGGAGTTCTGAGCCTGCACTTCAACTGCGCTGACACCATTGGAGAGACCACTGCTTGGAGGTATGGTCAGACTCGCCCGGCGGATACGGTCCGCAGCATCAGCTGAGGGTGAGCGCGACCCGCTGGGGCTCTTAGGACCAGCTACATCGATGATGCGCGCTGAGTGCACACTTGATGATCTCCTGAGTGGGAACGGACCACCGGTATCAGACAGGGCTGGCGAAGAGCTGCCAGCTACTGACACTCGGGCTGATGTCAGGATCTCTGCCTTCTCGTAAGTCGGATCCTCGTCTGCGATCTCCTGTCTTGACTGAATGCGGCTTGTTATAATCTTTGACAGCCGCTTGCTCTTGGGAGCCACTAGTTCCGGAACAAGCTCGTCTTTAGGCTTGCTTCCATCAATCTCCTTGACCTCCCTGGGTTCCTCGCTGCTGATTCGCTCGGTCTTGGCTTCTTCGACAGGCTCTTGTTTCTCCCCAACGACACTAGTCTCGACAGGTACAGCCTCCTTCTCCTTCGATCGCTTAGCAGCAGCACGATATGGTGATGCGCCGGGTGTTGGAAGCGAGTTTGAACGTTTGCGACCAGCGAAGTCGGGAGTGTTAGGTTGCGACAAGGTTGGCGTAGGAAGGCCCTGAATAATTCCCAGGGGCAGGATCAACAAACTCTTAGGTCGGCGCCCTCCAACTTCCTCCTCTGCCTCCAATTCCTCGTCTTCATCATCGCTATTGTAAGCCAGACCAGGGATCTCGATTTCATCCACATCATTACTTCCAATAGGAAGCGCAACTTGGGATGGATCAACAGCTTCAGCTTGTGCCTCCAATTCTGCGTCACGGGTTGGGACCCGACTTAAAGCGGGTGAATCAGTGAACACACTGTCTTGTCTTAAATGGCCATTAGACGCCCTTGAAAAGGGGCGGCCATTTAGATCGATCACGGGTGACCGTATCCGCTTCTTCCAGCCCCTCCACAATCGCCCGAGTGTTCGGTCGAGAGCTACCCTCTCCATGTCTTGCTCTTCGACTACAATGCGGTCGGCGACATCGGCGGGGTTTCGGGTCCCTTCATTGATCTCCTTCTGGTATTTGGCCCGCAATCTGTGGTATGCGGCTTGTCCCGCGACAGTAAGGGTGAGCTCGCCCATATACTCCAGAACAGAGGTCAGGAAAATTGCAACAGCTGGTGAAATAACGTCGGAGACAGATTCGTTGGCGCCTAGCTCGAGATTCTCCTGTTCCATGTAGAGGTCCTCGTCTTCCTCCTCCATATCGCCCAGGGAAGAGTAGACCATACACCTAAGGCGGGTGCGCTTCCAAACCAATTCCAGGTCCCATTCACGCGCTTTGTCGCCAGTAGGCGGCACATAATCTTCCTCATCACCGTCGCCCAAGTATTCACGTAGCTCCTCATCGGCATTGTTGACGGCATCTTTCGCTAGCTTGGGTTTTAACACCTCCGAAACGGCAGGTCGTAAGTTGGCGAGAGTAGTAGCTTGGGATTTGGAGAGGAAGTTGAAAAGCAGCTGATCAAGAAAATTGTTGACAAGCTGTAGCGCTTCTCCCGAGACGAGCGCAGGGTCGCTGGCTGGCTCAATACCGTGCTGATCGTACCAGGTATCGGCGTGACTATCGTGGTCGTTTGTAACGATCTGAGAAGCGGCCGAGGCGGCGATGAAGGCCGCTGAGGGTGATACAGCGAGTGGCGGCGACATGAGGCTGTGGGCAATTGTTGAAGGTCGATCGCTGGAGATACTCTGTGTCCTAGATCTCACGTCGCGGGGAGAGATGATGCCGGAGGTAGGCCGCGACATGGCCAGGTCGCCATGTGAGGTCGCCATGGATGCGGTCTATATATATCGGGGGTAGACCGGCAAAGGTCTCCCAAACAATGCGTCGGGGACAGGGAAGTGGTCGCTGACCGGAAGTTTCGTTTGCCTTGTACGAGGCGAGCCGAAATAAACTCGGACAGGCACAGAATTAGGATTGTGGCCCCGGCTCTTGTTCTGTTCTGCCAACGTGCGAAATTTTGGGGGATGGGAGCGCAGTTCAAGGTGGCTGAACTGCAATGTGCTTGGTCGATGAGTGAACCTGATTTCTGTTAATTGACAGTCGCAATGGTATTGCAATCTGAAGCACGGAACTGGGCGGAAAGTAGGGACGGAGAGTTGCTTTTTGTGTAACACAAGTCGCAGGTTGTACAACGAGTCGGCCACTGGCGAGACAATAGCTGACGGACACGGGAGCGCCAGACGTCGCGAGCCGACCGATAGCAACAATTCAATTGCAGGTCGACAGCAGAAACCTTGACTGTGCTTTGGGAAATGAGGAATGGATGTAATAATAGACATACCTTGCAGTATAGCAAGAAGACCAGTAGCGATGGCAGGTGGGAGGATTATCGCAATGTCGCAAAAGCAAGCAATGTCAAAAAGTAGTCAACGAGTGACTGTCAAAAGTTTGAAAGACAAACAAAAGAGAGGTTGAAGTCAAGGTGAAAAAGAAAAGGTAGGTTGGAGGAACGAGGCGTGTCGATCAGGTCTCGGTCCTCCTCTCCTGTTTGCTCAGTTGATTTGATTTAAGTTGAGTTCAGGTCAGGCCAGGTCAAAGTCGCGGATTTGGCTGCTGCTAAGGGTCTCGTTCAGCCGGTGGATTGTAATTGAATGCAGCCCCTGGACCCAGAACAGGCAAGACTGAGGACGGACTGGAAGGCTTCTGTTCTGGCTCTGGCGTTAGAGATTCGGTAAGGTGAGCCAGGTAGACCTTGTTCCGGGGACGAGACCCTGAGGTACAGGATCGACAATACAAGATAGCGTTATAGTGAAGGTACTTCTGGGACACTGTCTCTGCTGTCGCGGTGCTGCACGCTGTATCAGAGGTCGCAGCGCAGCGCAGCAACTGCCTACTGTAGTAATAGGATTTGCGACGAAGTCTCGAAAGGGTCTAGCCCCTCGGACAGGGATTGATGATGGTGAATGAATGTGGATATGGATGCCGATGGGATGTTTCCACAGAAGCGGCCGGGGTGGGCTGGGCCGGGATGGCAGCTGGAGGTTTGGCTGCTACTGGACAGTGAGTCTGGACGCAACTCCACTATATCCACCGTTCCTGGACAAGCGAACAAGGGCCCTGTCAGTATCGCAAGGGTTTGAGTCAGGGACTCTTTTTTTTCTGAGGGTCGACGGAGCTGGAGCGGAGTAGGGATTTGATTGGGATAGGGGTTGTGATGGTGTTCTTCAGGAGTTCGCTTGGTTCGCTATGTATCGTGTCGTGCATTGGATTAATTAACGTTGCGTGGAAGAATTAGTAGAAGTCACCTAGAACACACTGTGCCACTGTGATTAGTTGATAGACGGATACGGATGGAATGAATGAATGTAAGGTATGGTCAACCTCTCACACCTACTCACACCACATAAAAATAAAGCTTGGATCTGTGGCTGTGGCCACAACCTCCTTTGATCGTGATATCTTCAAGCCTAGTCAGGTTCATAGCTTCTCCGCGATATTCATTACTAGCATGCTAGCTTCTAAGCCTCCTCGTGGTTGCTCGGCAAGACCGTCTTTCTGCGGCTCCAGGGCTCCCCTTATCATGACTAGTATAGGCCATCGTCCATCGTGGAACAGTAGCTTGGATTTGTTATTGAGTTGGGCCAAATACACTTCCATGACAGAGATGCTAGTCGCTAGGTACTGTTGGTCCATATCTTGAATATGCAGTGTCCCGCTTCGAAGAATGAGCGAACCGTGCGAGCGAGTGTAATATGAATCCGATGGTATTGATTCCTGTATGGGATCATCAGGCACTTCTCATATCGCTGCTATTGGGCCTCTATGATATCCCAGGCTCTACTACAGTCTGTCCCCATTACAGCTACCGTCACAGCTACAGATAACCTTGCTTGCTTGCTTGCTTGCTTGCTTGCTTGCTTGCTTGCTTTTAACCGTTGAAACACATGGACGTCTTTATCGTCCCAGATTGCTTCTTTCGAGACTCCATTTCGCTGAGACGTGGATACATGTTACATCGGATCTGTTTCATATAACAATGCCATAAAACTCAGTCGTAATTGACTTGTTACATGTCATTTACCGAATAGAAACAACAATTTTTCATCCCATGCATACACGATCTCGCACGGACAGACTCAGCTTTTTGTCATTATCACCAACATTAGAGACAGAAAAGGAGACCATGAGTTATTAGACGAGCCAAGCCAGACCAAAGACAAGACAAGACCACTTAACCATCCCTGTCCAGACTAATAGCTATGGCGTGGGTGTGGCAGCCACCGCAAATCAAATGGTCGATGCTTTGGTCCGTGAACTGAGAAAGCTCCACAAGCCACGCGGGTCAATGGAATGCTGGCGCTGGCTCTTCTGTTCTACCTGGAATATCACAATGGATCATGAACGAACCAAACATGGGATACCTACTATCCAAGTCGCTCTCGCCTCAGGAGGCAACTTTCCTCCAAGGCGAGATAACGACATTCCCCATGATCCATTGCGCGAACCGGCTATCCGTACATTGATCAGCAGTCTATGCTCTCCACGTGCTTCGTAGCTGATCGACACTACTACTGTACGATCATGATGAGCCGCTACAGATTGTGACTCCTATTCTACTAAACAGGATATCCATATCCATCCGTCAATGATCCGAGAGTGATTCCAGTAAACCACCTGGACCACCCACCAGGTCCTCTCCTGACAATTAGTTATTCCCCTGGCCCGAATGAGCAATTGTGATAAACGTGGACGATGACCATGTTAGTGGCTATTATACACACAACCCAAGACTCAATTCTCAGGGCCAGCTTCTGTCCATCCACTCAGTTCAGCTCAGCTCAGCTCGACACCAACCCAGTAAGAATGCCCTCCTCAACGTTTGGCCGTGCGGGATGGCCCAGGAAATTAACCAAAGTCGCTACCCGTCGTGGTGTCGCTACACCCAGTACCACACTCGAACGGCAGCTTGCAGGTCTTTCTGTAACCCGTCAACAACAGCAATAAATATGCTTAGAACGGTCAAGATCTCATTTCTGTAAAGTTTACCGGATAAGAGCTCACTCTCGCCTCAGAAATGGACGCTATCATAAAGTCAAAATAGGGCCCGAACCAACGGGACACGTCTCGAACCCCGGATCCATCAGGTCGGCTGGCACCTTTTGCCCCTCCAAAGGCTGTACTAGCACTGAGACGAGACGCTGGTCAATCTGCGATCCTGCAGTACATACAATGGCTAATCTGCGTGACAGCGACAAAAAAAGGTCGGACATTTTCCTAGGTGCCGGGACTGGGCGGAGGAGAGGGCCGAACATGGCTCCCGGGTCCACGGTAGAGGCTCAGTCAGGTTCAGGGTACGACAGAGACAACGAAAAAGGAGGATCGATACCAACATAGAAACCTAAACCTGGTGCTTGCAAATGTCTTAGACATTGTCCATCTCGAGACTTTGGTCCTAATATGTACTGTATGTTACGTGGTCTCGTCTCACCTTCTCACCACTTACAAGGCTCTGACGCCGCCCGCACCGGAACTCATTGTCTTTGCTTTGCAGCATGACTGGCTCGTGTCGTCACTCTCTGATCTGTCTCAGTGCGCTAAATTCATCCCCTGCAGCTTGTCAGCTCTAGTCGTCCAGCCACTTTTTGTATAAGGCGGGCTACGTTCTCAATTGGCGTGCTCTGGTTATTGCGTGCATAACGCAAGGTAGTCAACAAGCGGCGTATTGATGGCACCATCAAAATATAGATCCAATCTCAACAAGATAGGTAGTCTACGCGTTGCTGCAGAACGCTAGGCCCTCTGTACTCTGTTTGGCTGCTTGCTTGAGTGACAAGTACGTTTCACGCATCTCACTACATGCTGTTCAACTCAGTCGCTTTCTCGCAGCTCAACTTCAGTCAATGGGTTATGCAACGGAGGGCACAACAATTGCTCATCAATGCTCATCGTCTCTCCATTGTCACATATTCCTTTAGCATATTCTGTTTTAATATTAGCGATCTAATCCTGGGTCCTCTTATGACCCAACTCAGTCAGTACATACAGCCCGTGCTTCAGAAACAAAGCATAGACGAACACCTTGACATCACCATCTCCATGTTTGCTTGGTTTAAAAGACCAGGTGACTTTTCAGGCTCGGCCCGAAGTCTAGTCATCGTTTCCGGCGCTTCAGGTAATAGCCTACCCTCTCCTCGGGACATGTCCTTGCGTCGATGTTTGCTCAACCTTCAACTCTACCATTGGGTGCTAATTACAGAAACATGAGCCTGACGCCTCATGCGCGTTGCCTTGTGTTGGGAGCTGAGATAAGTATGATCTGCAATGAGGGCTGCGTCCTTTGAGTGGTGGTGTTAGGAAATGGTTATAAATAGACAATAACATGCTGGTCACAATCTTAGCAAGACCAGAGATCTAGCTGTGGCTCAATGATACATGGCACGTATTGCAGTGGAACGAGAGTCCCGACAACACGGTTTATATTTGTGCTCTGATTCTGGTTACTCGAGCTGAGCTCGAGATATCTATTTGACCAATAATGGGCTCAATGCCCCAAGTGAATAAGTCCGTCGCTTCTTCATAGCTGAAGAGTGAGGCTGTCTTCTGGGTACCACCAACACATGCTATCCCGTGATCTGTTCCTCAGAGGTATATGGTCGAGCCCAATGGTTATCGATCCGCATTCAGTCATGCAAGTGATCAATTTCCTTAGCATGAAACTGGCTGTTCTTGAATCGAGAGTTTGTCTGATCCACTGCAAGTCGGCGAAAGAGCTTGGTCAAGACAAGTCGCCTTTGCTCTCACTACTACAACAACTGCTAGGATCACTTTGATACTTCAAGCGCCGAGGCCGATAGACTGGCCGCGGTATGGGTTGCGCCTTGGAGGCCCTCCAAGTGTTCCTGTCGTGTTCATTAGAGAGTGCGAGCACTGAAGGGGGTATCACAACTTTACCTTTAATATTTCCATACCTACATAAGCGACATACTTCCTTTTCTAAACTGACACCCTCGATGATGGTTTCGGGGCAGGTCGCCATCAGCTCGCCACGGATGCAGAGCTCGACGATTCGGCTGCTCAGTCGGCAGCACTCCTTGCACTGGACGTTCTCGCCTCGACACATAGCTATATGAATATTCAGTTTCGATCCGTCAGAGCCATTGGCCTTTTGGTGGAGGAACCTACTCACTGGGATAGCGGTTGGGGATGGTGGTGATTAAGAAGATGGTAGAACAATTATGACGGCTAATAATGATAGTCCTCTGTAAGTGAACCAAGATGCGATCCACGCAAATATATAGGGATCGAAGAAAGTGAATGTTCCTACCAATAAATCCAGTGCACTGTATTAATGAATTCACCTGTCGAACAACCAGTGTTCGAGTACTGAACCGTAGTCTTGAGGCCTGCCTTTGGAGAATGGTTAGAACTACTTGTTCACAAAAGCGAACAGCAGAACAACACGTCTAATACATTTTGATGGGAGCTTATTCTGTGCCTACGGATATTGTTCAGTGTTTCTATTTTCATACTGTTTCAGTATCTAGTGGCATTTGGTGGTCCCCGGAGTTCTTTGTTCAAAGTGAAGAGAAGGAAATGAAACCATGAACAACTATGGTTTCGTCCACCTCGATCACTAGTTACAGAAACAAAGAAGTCTTATGACATGAACCGCAATGTTTCTTCAAGGTATTCGGGGTTTGTCGTGTTTAGCTATCGCCGAGTTACTGTAGGGTCAGTTCGGGATAGAGACACCAGACAGATAATAGAAAGGTGATGAGACAATATCTGAGATCTATACATGACTCCGCTCAAGGATTTCCTATAGCTACTTGTTTAATTGCTCCGCCAGGCCCCGGTGATTGTTCCTCGCCAATAGCAATCTCGGCTTCACAACCCGTGCCGCTGAGTTTGCGAGACCGATTTGTATATCAACAAAATGAGAAGCTTGCGAAACATGACCGGCATCATTGAAACTCACTGAATTGCTTTATTCATTACCTACCATCGATGTCTCGGTTCTTTGTCAGTTTATTGCTAGTTCTGCGTGAAAGAACTGGGCACACAGGCCAGCTCGGGTATCAAGGTGGCTGTGATATTCAGCTCCAATACGATATTCTTCAGCGGGCAGCTCTGGGATGGTTATGTCTGTGCTTAAAGGTGAAAACACATTCCTAGATGTTTCGTGGCGGCTGTAACATCCTGCCACTGGCAAAGGGTGTCGAGTTTGCTCTCGAGGCAACTCTTATTGTGCTTGTTGAAAAATGACTATCAAGTAAACAATAGGTTTATGGCCACAAGATCTCAACCATAGCAAGTTTTTCTTCTTCTTTAAAGTTGGAATCATTCTCTTAACATCACACAAATAAATTAACTCGTCAAGTCATTCCTTTCTCTAACAAACAATGTGGCCTCGCCCCTACACTATGCCGAGGGACTATCTGCTCCCTTTCTCTCAGTTTGTCTCTTTGTCATACAACTTGGTCTTTCTGTAAGCGACCTACCGTCTATTAAGCTCATGCAAGATATTGTATGTAAGCATGTCCATCGAATCGATAGCCCTGAGCTTCTTCCAGAAGAGAAATGTCGGGATGAGCCGGTGCAGCAACGACTTAACTTCATCATGATGGGGATGCAAATATCCGCCACTATTTCGGGTATGTTTCCATCTCATCTCATACATGTACTTATTAGGATTGTGTGTAGGACTGACAAAACTGCAGCTACCTTAGTTGCGTTCCCCTTGGGTGTTCTCTCAGATCGAATCGGCCGACTTCCTGTACTAGGTGCAAGTATCCTCAGCATGATACTCTCACAATCATATGCCATGTTCGTACGCTGGAAATCAGACATGATTCCACTCGAGGCAATATGGTGTATCGGTGTCGCACTTCTCTTTGGTGGAGGTCGAAGCGTTGCTGAGGCCATGGTATTTGCTATCATTGTGGACACGGTACCCGAATCCAAGAGGCAAGCTTAAATTCCGAGGGCGAGATAAACTAATTGCTGACGAGGGTTCCTATATCATCATGGTTTCAGTGGGTTGTGGCCTCTGGACTTGCTGCTCAGCTCGAAGGCCCTGTGCTATCAGGGGAGCTTGTTCAGTCATCGGTATGGATGCCACTATTCTTGTCCTTGGGCTTGGTACTCGGAGGCGGCATCATCCTAGTGAGCATTGGGCCGTATGACTATGGTCTGGAGTCGAACATGTTGAGCTTGGAGTCTCTCAAGAGAACATCCGTGATGGTCGCTTTCAAGTCGATGTTCTCTAGGCCTCTCCTCCGGCTTATCCCTGGTACTGTCATGACAATCCCACTAGCAACAGTGCAGACTGATATCGCCATTCGCCTAATGCCCATACAGTTCAGCGGGCCTCTCAACCGTTCTATACTTATTGTATCTTTGCGAAGCTTGGTCACACTTCTCACCCTATGCATACTGCTACCTGTCATCACATGTATCTGGAGCAAACTCACACCTTCGCCAACTCATCGCAGATGCTCAAATCTAGCTTGCGCGAGTTCGTTGCTATTCTTAGCTGGCTGCCTCTGCATGATGATGGTAACAAAGGAAGCCTTCATCGTTGCAGGCCTAGCCGTGTCGGCACTGGGCTCAGGTCTACCTACGCTATGCCGCTCCATGTTAGTTAGGATGACAGGGGAGGAGAGAGCCGGGATGCTATTTGGGCTACTGGCGGTCTGTGAGATCCTAGGTCTTCTCGCTTGTGAGGCAAGCATGGGGGCGTTGTTTGGGGTTGGGCTGAAGACGTGGCTGGGGATGCCATTTTGTCTGGGGACAGCAGCTTCTCTTGTTATAAGTCTGACCACATGGCTAGTCCCCACGAAGTTATTGAACACTGGAGATGGCTGATCAGTTACTGTCTCATTAATTCCATGTTGACAGGCATATCTGGTCTGGAGCTAGCGACTACTGTATGGATAATTACCATAGTACAGTTACCCTGGAGCATCGCCATTACTAACAGATTCCAACATTATTAACGTTACACATAAATACACAGTAGCTTCTCCACGGCAGCCGCTTAAAAACTCTATACTCAAAGAGATCATTCTCAAATTGGCAGGTGAATTTGTCCACGTCGTGTATCTTATCATTACACGACGTTGGTGTAGCGATGTTTGCCTGTGACACTGTTCACAAACGACAATCAAAGATCGGCAGTTTTTATTATTTTTATTATTATTATTTTCTTTTTTTTTAAAATAGAAAAAGACAGCTCTGAAAGGTTCAGGGAGTCATAAGTGAGACAAATCCAGGTCTTAGTGTTATAACAATATCTTGCTCAATATAAGCGCCGGAATTGATCTTTGCCAGCATACCCTGATCTCACCATATGCAAGATGGACCAGTAAGAAGAGCTCGAATATCTGCAAGTCTCGGATTCTCACGCTTTTCTTTTGCCATGTCAAGGCCCATCAAGAGTTACATAGCGAAAAGTCAAAATTGATTGGGCTTGGCCTAGATCAAATGCCCCGTCAAAGAATCAGCAGATCAGAGGAAGACGAGACAAGGGAATGCAAGGGTATATGCAACAATACCCAATTATGTTATGTTATGTTATGCAACTCTGTCGTGTGTCAACCGTGGCAGATTTCGCCAAATACCATCCGACCTTGACTTGGCTCTGTTCAACCTCAATTACTCTGAGGCTCTCACTTCCGAGCTTCGAGAGTTGTGTATCTCGTAAAGAGACGAGGTATAAAAACGGTCATCACGCCATATCGCCGACTTGTCAGATAATAGCCTTATCTGTAACGACACCAAGTACGCTCAACTGAGCAATTTATAAAGACTCTTCTGTGCTCAGCCAGAGACTGGAAGCTACGCCAAGTACCAGAGATCTCTCTCTAAGAAACGACAGTGAGATGGCGGCCCTAAAAATCGATACAGAAGAAGCTCTTCGGCGTGTCATTCACACAACACCTATTATTGATCATCATGCCCACCCTCTTCTAAAGCTGAGTGCTATAAGAAAACATCCTCTCCTATGCATCGCTACCGAGGCCAATGGAGATGCCATTGAAGACTCAAAGACAAGTTTGGCGCATCTTCGTGCTGTAAAGGTTCTTGCCAACCGCCTAGGCACCGACACAACTTGGGAAGCTGTTGAGGCCGCTGTCGCCAGAAAGCAGAAGGGAAACTATGATGAGTGGATAAAGACGTGCATGTCAGGCATCGAAAACATCTTGGTCGATGATCTTCTGGGCGATCCGACTGATGTTGAGCCTTACCACACGCTCAATGCCTATACGAGAAGCCCCAACAAGCGCATCCTTCGAATCGAAGAGGTTGCAGCGAGCTGTATCGAGAAGGCCTGTGGTCAATTTTCACACCCTTCAGAGGCATTCTCAGGATCTGTCGAGAATTTCATGAACGCCATCTATGATGCTCTCGATGACCCGGAAATTGTTGGCTTCAAATCTGTTATCTGCTATCGAACAGGTCTCGTCGTCACTCAAGTCACCGACCTTGAGATTATCATGCAACAGTTCCAGCTCATTTTTGACACCAGGAAAGAAGACGGTGCTCAACCATTCGAGAGACTTGATCATGAGCCACTCAACGATTACTTCCTGCACATCCTGGCGGGCTTGATCCAGAACGGCGAGGATGAGCACAAGAAACCTATCCAGTTCCACACTGGTCTTGGAGACAACGATATCACACTATCCAAGTCGTCACCCGCACATCTACAGGAGTTCATCAAAACATACCCAGACGTGCCAATCGTTCTCCTTCATGCCAGTTACCCTTTCACTCGTGAAATGGGATACTTGGCGAACGTTTACAGCAATGTCTACGCTGACATTGGCGAAGTATTCCCCTTCATCAGCCGCGAGGGACAAGAAGGTGTAGTCCGACAAATCTTAGAACTCTGTCCAGTATCAAAGATTCTCTGGAGCACTGACGGACATTACTTCCCGGAGACTTACATCATAGCCGTGGATCAGCTCCGGGAGGTGCTGCAGACGGTGCTAGCAGATTATGTCCACAAGGGAGATATGACCTGGACACAGGCAGCTCAGCTGGTTCAAGACATTCTCTTCAACAACGCCAACAAGCTATATGATCTGAAATTAGAATTCAAGCCATTGCCACCAGACTCGAGTCAAGGCTTTGAGTCTTCTGAGCAAACGTACGTTGCGACACTGGCCAGATTCCTCAAGAATAAGGAAGAACCGAGATTCTTGCGGGTGGCTTGGACTGACTTCATCGCAATGTCCCGAGCGAGAGCAATTCCTATGCGCCGCGTCTGGTCCATGCTGCGAAAAGGCGAAGACTTTACACTCGGCGTGACAAAGGCTGGTCTTGGAATCGACCAGAGAGATTCGCCAGTGCCGAGTATCACACCAACAGGAGAGTATAGATTGCATCCCGATCTGAGCAGCCTTCGTATTGGTCCTCGTAAGGGGCATATCAGTGTCATGGGTGACTTCAAAGAAAAGGACGGTACACCCGCGCCTTTCTGTACACGTACCCTCCTAAAGACGACACTCAAGCAGGCAGCCGAGCAGGGACTCGAGTTTACGCTCGGATTCGAGATCGAGCTTGTGCTTTTCCGCCGCGGTCACGAGAACAAGTTCGAACCACTTGATAGCGATGGACATATGTGGTCGGTCACTCGGGCTCTGGACCATGAAGCGGTGATTGAGGTTCTTGAAGATGCCGTTGAACAGCTCGATGCTGCTGGTGTGTATATTGAGTTGATGCACCCCGAAAGTGCCAATGGGCAGTACGAGTTTGTTCTGCCCAAGGCATCGGCGCTCGAGGCAGTTGACACTCTCCTCTACACCAGAGAAGTCATCAGCAGCTGCGCTACAGCAAAGGGATACCGCATGACGCTTCATCCTAAGCCATATGCCATGTCATGCGGAACAGCAGCGCATATGCACATGTCTATCTCATCACCTATCGGATCGGATAAGCAAGTTTACGAACCCTTCTACGCAGGCGTCCTGAAGCATCTCCGAGCCATTGCGGCCTTCACATACAGCAGCATGGTCAGTTATGAACGCGTTGTAGACGGCTGCTGGGCCGGCGGGACTTGGGTAACATGGGGTACCCAGAACCGTGAAGTGCCACTACGCAAGATCGAGGGTAGTCACTGGGAGATCAAGTGCATCGACGGACTTGCCAACCCCTACTTGTCGCTTGCGGCGATCCTATTAGCGGGGACAAAGGGCGTTGCTGACGAGGAAGAGCTGGTCTGGAAAGACTGCGCCAAGGACCCTGCAGTGCTGTCTTCGTTAGAGAGAGAAGAGCTCAACATGAGTGCAAGATTGCCTAGAAGCATTCAAGAGGCGCTTGCGGCGCTGGGTGAAGATGAAGAGCTGACTGAACTACTTGGTCCCGAAGTTGTTGAGAGATTCGTTGATATCAAGAAGGCCGAGACAGCTATTTTGGAGGAGATGGGGGTTGATGAGCGGAGACAGTGGGTTATGGAGCGATACTGAAGCTGACGATGACCTCGTTGACATTTGATGAGGAGATGGATATTAGCTAATAGACTGAAAATTTGACATCTTCAGCAAGACTTTCTACATTAGTGAATTCATCTCCCCTGCCAGCTGAAACATTTGATGCCCAGTGTCATGATGGTGACTCCGCAACAATGGGGCACGAAGCTCTGGAAATGCTCTAACATGGACATGGCGTTCGCGAAACCCATGGTCCTGGGTACGGTACCAGGGATTATGCAGGGAGCACTTCTGATCAAACACCAACATTAGCAAATAGGCCAACTTTGTTGAAGATGAAACTAGGCTACGGCAGAGTGACAGTTGGCTTAGTGGCAGTGAGTGGTGGCTTATTTGAGGGGCTTCTCTGCTGGAATGAGGCGGTTGACATACTGTCTACGGCTCTGCGCGAAGCTAGCTGGCTGGCTGGTAGGTTATAACGTCGTTGCATTCCATTCCATTCCATCTGTTGATGATGGAATGGATGCACTTCAAGAGCAAAGAGCAGTCTTTAACAATTATGATCCTTGTGCTTATCATGAGGATTTATCCACAGATTCTGGTGCTGGGTTTGACCTCTGATAGGTTATGCGAAAAGTCTGGACCCTATGGACCGTATCATATCATTTAAAGGTGCCTCTCAAAGTGGATCGTCCGTCCCAAGCAAAAGCTGCTGCCGATCCAGCCTCGAAACTCAGATCTAGGAATAAAGAAAGCTTGGCTGAGGTTCCCACTATTTCTCGTTTTTATCCGGGGTCTGCTCGCTTCTTATTCTGCTTCTTCCTGGGACGTGGAAATTAACGACGGAGCGGAGAGCCCATCAGAGGAGTAATGTCCGTGACCAACTTTTCTTCTTTTTTATCTATTTAATCTTGAGATGAGCCAATTCATGCTTCAAAAGTGAAATAGTTCCAAGGGACTGAGGCACTAAGACCAGCCTAGGAAAAGTGCCCTGACTAAAGACGAGCCTAACAACGCCGTCGGCTCCTCTTTGCGCTATTCGCAACAGTTCCAGGTACGCCGGTCGACTTCGCCATCCGTTGACATTTGCCACTGACAGTGAATTTGCCATGGAAATGAGTGGATCGGACGTTTCAAACAGAATCCACAGCAGCATTCTTTGACGGAACATGCATGTTCCTAATAAGATCCAATGTTGACCGACCAATCTCGCCTACCGGTGGTATCACCATGTGGCATCCTCAAACCCTCTGTATGTACTTCATGTTTCCCCGTAAAATTGACTTTATGTAGACTCTACACTTGGGCTGGTCAAGCAAACCTTATTGATTAACGATAAATCCATTTCTCAGCTGGCCCTGTCAGCGGAAATCACCGTGTCGCGCGTCGCATCCAGCAAATTCCGCCGGTTCGTTGGAGAATCATCCCGTCCAATGGTTCAATGTGCCATGTCCATGCATTTCATTGCTTTCCTTTAAAGGGCCTTCCTCGTTGTTGATCAATGTACGCGATCGGTCGGGTTGCGGACGATCACTTCCTTTAACTAACATGCCGATGTCCATCACCCGTAGCCGAACTCAATCTAGTTTGGAGTTTGTTTGCCAAAGTCCAATAAGCACTTATCGCCAAGGGGAATAATGCATGCGGAAGAGTTGTCGGTTGCCAATATTCCTGATGGCTGATGCTGGGTCTGCACCTAAGTAAAGAGAGAATATCGTCTGCTTTTGATGGATATACCAATCCTTGATATTGCATGATATGGATCCTGGAGATTAGTCTCTTTGTGGTTTAGGTTTCTGAGTGGCTTGACCACTAACATTAACAGACCAGCCAGCAATCCGCGAAACGGGCGAAGAGCTCGTAGCTTACTGTAGCTTACTGCTCTGTGGTCT